>NW_027326682.1:27500-30000 GCF_030463535.1 Salminus brasiliensis
ACAGTCTGTGACATCTAGCTGTGTGTGGCCTCATTCTGTCCGGCTCGGTCCAGTTCTGGTCTCACTGTGGTCAGCGCTGCTGATTCTGGCTGTGTTTGAGCCGTGTGTCCAGCAGGTGGCGCTCTGTCTACTTCTGACTGTCCTACATGCTGAACCTGGATCTGTACTGGAACTGAAGTGGGGGTGTGGCTCTGGGCAGGAACCGGGATCTGATTGGCAGCAATCTGAAGTGTGGGAGCAGGGTTTCTGACGGGGGTCGGACCGAGAATGGGATTGGGCACGCTCTGGAGCCGGGGGGCGGGGCTTGTCTGGGCAGGAACCGCCAGCCTGACGACCTGTGCGGTGGGCGTAATGGAGCGCAGGGCAAGCGGCGCCCCCAGCAGGCTGATGCCGGCCGGAGGGGCGGCGCCCCCTTTGGGCTGCAGCTGGCAGTGCGTGAGCTGCGCGGTGGGGATGGTGATGATCTTGGCGAGCTGCACCGTGATCTTCTCCCCATTCTCCATTGCCGGAACCGTCTGGATCAGAACCTTCTGGTGAGGGGCGGAGCCTCCAGTCGACGTGGCGACACTGGTGGGCACTGTGGCGGTGGTGAGGAGTTGGGGGTTAGCAGACGGCATGGCAACTGTGGAGATCTTTTGGCCCAGGGAGGTCGTCATGACAACCGGCACTTGCATAGCAACCCGGACCGTCCTGCAGGGGACAGGAAACAGTTAGACTCAAGACTCACAAAAACAGAACCTGCAACAAACCCGCCTCTCTCACACACACACACACACACACACACCTGGGTGCAGTAGTGTTGGGAATAATGGTGGCATGGGACGGCTGCATTGCGTCCGTTGCCGTGGAGACGGTCACTATGCGCTGGACGGGCGTGGTTGAGAGCGAGACGTTGGCTCTGGAGGAGGCGGGGTGTAGCACGGCCGCCCCCGCCCCCCTCAGGATACCAGAAGACTTGGAAAAGTCGGAGGTCAGCACTCGGTCACAAGATGCCTCGCTTGGCAGATCCTCACAGCTGGAGTCACACTTATCTTCATCATCCTCATCATCCTCATCGATCACCACAATGTCCTTCGGCATCTCCTTAAACTGGTACACCAACCGCTGCCCCTCGACCTTTGACAGAATCCCCCTCTGATAATAATACCTGAGAAAGAGAGAGAGTGGGGTGGGGGTGTCAGTGGCTGGTCAGCAGCTGGACCTCAGTGGTCTGCGCGGGGTGTAGGAGCTCACCTGAGGGCGCGGCCCATGGTCTCGTAGTTCATGTCGGGTTTGTTCTTGTGCTTTCCCCACAGTTTGGACACGGCCTTCGAGTCCACCAGCTTGAAGATGCCCTTCTCCCTCTGAGTCCACTTTATATACCTGGGACAGGTGTTCTTATCCTGCAGCAGGTCCAGCAGGAACTCCCACAGGTACGTACTGCCTGCAGGTCAACACACCTTTGGTCTCACATTCAACATGCTCTTAAAAATGACTGAGTGAATCATACAATCTCAGATTGAGCCACAGAGTGGTTTGATTCATTAGGAAATGATTCAGACTGAATCACAGGAAGAGACGATGCACTGAATCATTATTAAACGATGCGTTATATAATCTCACCATAATTCAAACTGATTCACTGAAACATAATCAACATTATTTGATTCATTAGGAAATGATTCACTGTATCATACAATATCACCGAGATCCAATCAGATTCTTTGGTTCAGTACACTATACAACTTCACCATAACTGATTCATTATGAAATGATTTAGTGAATCATATAATCTTGTTCAGATCATTTTACCCCCCCATAGACAGTAACGCCAGGACTGACCTTTTCCCTCTCTGGATTTTCTCTGATGCCCAGATCGGGGGATCCGTTTGGTATGGGGTGGGGCTTTGGCTTTCTCCCGGCTACAGCAGGTAAACAAACAAACAAACAAACAAACAGATGCTGATGAGTCTCAGTCTCTTCTCACACACAAGCACACACTGCACTGATTCACAAACCGTGATTCAGGATGCGTCCTCTAGAGGGCACTGTGACAGAACCACAGGGGGACTGTGCCTATAAAAACGTTTACCCCACCTGTAAACATGCTGCTGTTATTAACCCTTTATTGTCCCAATCTAAACGCTCACCCCCATCGGACCCTTTTTTATTTAATAAGACAATCAAAACTAATCAACTGTGACCATTAACCACATTATTATTATTATTATTATTATTATTATTATTAAAGCATTGCTGCCAGAGAGGCTGACTGAGTCAAGACCACCTCACCCTTCCTCCTCCTGCTGCTCTCCAGCACCCGCGGCTCCTCAATAAGGGTCACCACCTCCATAGGCTCCGCCTCCTCCGTACTGACCTCCACCACTGTCTCCGTGACGACATCAGGGCGCATCGCAGCATGCAGAAACTCCGGAGTCGACACACATGGAGGTACAAACACCTCTACACACACACACACACACACACACACACACACACACACACACACACACACACACAG
>NW_027326683.1:0-35375 GCF_030463535.1 Salminus brasiliensis
TACCCTAACACTCAGCACAGACCCTAACACTCAACACAGACCCTAACACCCAAAACAGACCTCACACTAAACATAGACCCTAACACTCAACACAGACCCTAACACCCAACACAGACCCTAACACTCAATACAGACCCTAACACCCAACACAGACCCTAACACTCAATACAGTCCCTAACACTCAACACTGACCCTAACACCCAAAACAGACCTCACACTCAACATAGACCCTAACACTCAACACAGACCCTAACACCCAACACAGACCCTAACACTCAATACAGTCCCTAACACTCAACACTGACCCTAACACCCAAAACAGACCTCACACTCAACATAGACCCTAACACTCAATATAGACCCTAACACCCAACACAGACCCTAACACTCAATATAGACATAACACTCAGCACAGACGATGATACCCAAATAAACCCTAACACCCAACGCAGACCCTAACATTCTACACAAACCTTAACACCCAACACAGACCCTAACACTCAACACAGACCCTAACACTCAACACAGACCCTAACACCCAACGCAGACCCTAACATTCTACACAAACCCTAACACCCAACACAGACCCTAACACCAACACAGACCCTAACACTCAACACAGACCCTAACACCCAACACAGACCCTAACACTCAACACAGACCCTAACACCAACACAGACCCTAACACCCAACACAGACCCTAACACTCAAGACAGACCCTAACACCCGACACAGACCTAACACCCAATACAGACCTAACACCCAATACAGACCCTAACACCCAATACAGACCTAACACCCAATACAGACCCTAACACCCGACACAGACCTAACACCCAATACAGACCTAACACCTAAAATAGACCCTAACACCCAACACAGACCCGAACACTCAATGCAGACCCTAACACTCAACACAGACCCTAAAACCCAACACAGACCCTAACACCCAACACAGACCCTAACACTCAACACAGACCCTAACACCCAACACAGACCTAACACTCAACACAGACCTAACACCTAAAATAGACCCTAACACTCAGCACAGACCCTAACACCCAACACAGACCTAACACTCAACACAGACCTAACACCTAAAATAGACCCTAACACTCAGCACAGACCCTAACACCCGACACAGACCTAACACCTAAAATAGATCCTAACACTCAATACAGACCCTAACACTCAACACAGACCCTAACACCCAAAACAGACCTCACACTAAACATAGACCCTAACACTCAACACAGACCCTAACACCCAAAACAGACCCTAACACTCAATATAGACATAACTCTCAACACAGACCCTAACACCCAAAACAGACCTCACACTAAACATAGACCCTAACACTCAACACAGACCCTAACACCCAACACAGACCCTAACACTCAATACAGACCCTAACACCCAACACAGACCCTAACACTCAATACAGTCCCTAACACTCAACACTGACCCTAACACCCAAAACAGACCTCACACTCAACATAGACCCTAACACTCAACACTGACCCTAACACCCAAAACAGACCCTAACACTCAATATAGACCCTAACACCCAACACAGACCCTAACACTCAATATAGACATAACACTCAGCACAGACGATGATACCCAAAATAAACCCTAACACCCAACGCAGACCCTAACATTCTACACAAACCCTAACACCCAACACAGACCCTAACACTCAACACAGACCCTAACACTCAACACAGACCCTAACACCCAACGCAGACCCTAACATTCTACACAAACCCTAACACCCAACACAGACCCTAACACCAACACAGACCCTAACACTCAACACAGACCCTAACACCCAACACAGACCCTAACACTCAACACAGACCCTAACACCAACACAGACCCTAACACCCAACACAGACCCTAACACTCAACACCGACCCTAACACCCAACACAGACCCTAACACTCAACACAGACCCTAACACCCAACACAAACTCTAATACTATTAACCAAAAACTATAACATTAACATTCACAATTTAAAGTTACTTTCAAGCAGGAATGCAGACCAACACACACACACTCACACACACACACACACACACCCCCACCCCCCCCCCCCCACACACACACACACACATTATTTCCCTCTTGAACAAGGAGAGAACAAAATATATTTGAAATAGAATTATTTATGGTCTGCCGCACAAAGTAAAAATCAATCCTCTATTATAGAAATAGGATACGCAGATGAATTAAAGCTTAATGAGGTTTTCCGGGAACAGCCGTGGACTCTCTCCCTCTCTCTCCACCTCTCTCTCCACCTCTCTCTCTACCTCTCTCTACACACATATACACACACACAAACTTACACACAGACACACACACACACACACATACATTCACATACACAGACATGTCCAGAGAGCTCTGAAGGGCAGGTGTTCAGTGTGTGTGTCTGTCAGTCTGCAGTGATGTGCTGAATCTAATGACTACACTGTTCGCTGCGACTTCAGCAGATAAATGTTTACAGGCTGTAAATTGCCATTCGGAATCCAGCAGTCGGCTCGTATTGGATCAAATGTCACGCTCTTCCCACATCCAGCGCCGTGGCATCGCGACAGAGGAGCAGGCCCAGACGGGCAGGCCTCGTCCTGATTCGAGCAACGCGGCTCAGCGTCTGGAAAAATGTGTCGGAATTACACTTCTCCGGTCTGACCGAGGCACTTTTCTTCAGAAAGAGGAAAAAAACAACAACCGAAACTCCGTGCTCGGATTTAGCCGGATCGATCGGCTCGCCTCCGGCTCATACACCAGGGCCATAAACAAATTATTGTTGTGTCATAAAGAATTATGGATTTTTACATTAGTTTATTTAAGCCTTTAAAAAGGCAGCGACAACGATTATGATAAATGCCGAACTCCGAGATGGATAATCTATTTTTAATTATGATGGAATTGGATATGTTTGGGAGGCACAATATATTTCTCCGTGACCTTTTTTAAGACGCTATTAAATTAGCAAGCAAATGAAGTTTAGCCACGGTAAAAAGCTACATTCGTCCTCCTCACTGTTTCTCCCTTTTACTTCCCTCTGCTTTAACAGTGAGCCGCAATTGATTCCTGGGTGATGTTCTCTTCTCTTTGCTATTTGTTTTGATTTGCCGGTGCGTGAAATGTCACTGTGTTCAAACAGGCAGCCGAACAGTCGTGAAATCGTTCTCATGGAGTCAGGAGTCGAGAGCATGCCGAGACATGAACGCAAACACACTGTACTGCATATACCTACACTACTATATCGCTAAATCGCTATATCACTAGCATATGTCCAAATATTTGTGGACAGCCCTTCTAATGAGTGCATTCAGCTACTTTGAGCCCATTTGAGCCAACATAGCTCATCTAGTCCCTGTAGAGAAGTACTGCCAATAGAATAGGACTCTCTGGAGCAGATAAACATCATCAACCTACTGACACAATGCCTAATAATGCCAGGCATGAGCTTATAGAGGGGTATAAAGCCCCCCAGCATTGAGCTGTGGAGCAGTGGAAGAACTGTGTTCTCTGGAATGATGGGTGGTGAAGCTCCATCCAGTACTTTTGGGATGATGTGGATCATCCAACATCCTGACCTCACTAACACTCTTGTCACTGAATGTAATCAAATCCTCACAGCAATTCACCTCCAAAATCTAGTAGAAAGCCTCCTTCTTCCCTGGACAGAAGAGACAATTACTCCAACAAAAGCAGAATCAACTCTTTTTATGCTTGATTTCAGAAGATACAAAAAAAAAAAGTGTCTCAATACTTTTGTCCTTATGATGTCCTTTTGATAATGTACATTACTAGCCTCTCCACAGAACCTCCACAGAGCTCCAGACCCGAATTCCTAACTTTAACAACTCATGAACAAGCTCTTCCTGAAGTGAGAGTGGTGTGTGAGAGCAGGGAACCTCTACAGTGTGCAGAACAGAACCTCAAAATCTGCAGCAGTTTAAAAAACAGAATGTTGGGGGGGCTATAACAAGCGTGCCGAGGCGGGGCTTAGTGAGGAGTGGGCGGGGTAGACTTTTCTGTTTTGTTTGCTGGCTCGGCTACCAATGGGAGCCTCAAATTTGGAAGTTCGCCGCCCACTGCTACGTAATAGAGGCGAAAATTCTCATTATTTCAGTCACAGATGCAGCAAAACTGAATTTTCAACCTCTAGAGGGCGCACTAGCTAGGCTTAGATTGGCAAAAGTGTCATTTATCGCTGTAGAATAGTAATTCCTGGTAAACAGGAAAATTTCAAGTGGGCAAAAATATTTGTATAGAATAAAAAATACCATAAAACTATGCCATATTTTGTCCAACAAAATATGGCATTTTTTATTTTTTTATTTTTATTTTTTTATTTTTTTATTTTTTTTATTTTAACAGCTAGATTTTCAGTCTCTCTCATTTTAAATTACAGTATAAATCGATTTTTAATACATAGACTTTTACATTTACATTGAAGGCAATTAGCGGATGCTCTTCTCCAGAGCGGCTTACAGAAGAGCTTCACTGTTACTCAGAAAATACCCTCAGCTAGGATCCAGAAGATCCCTCTAAGCTTAGATACTACTAAACACAGAAGTCCGTATCTAGACCACAATACTCAGCACTACACTTCGCCCAAGGATTCTCAGAAGAGGATGGTCTTCAGTCAGCGAGCAACTTTGTGGTTCAGACACCCAGTGAAAGTTTGTTCCACCATTCGGGAACACCTACAGGACACCTTCTTTCCTTACATCTCTATTTTACTTACATTTACAGCATTTAGCTGATGCTCTTATCCAGAGCGACTTACAAGGTTACTCGTACTACAGAGTTGGGCCAATGTAGTGTTAGGAGTCTTGCCCAGGGACTCTTATTGGTGTGGCGCAGTATACGGTCACCCAGACTGGGAATCGAACCTTGGTCTCCCATATGGTGTAATAGCTCACTGGCAGCTAGTGGTTATATCTGTTGTGCCACACGAACCTCTTTACTTCCTAAACCTGAGGTCAGTCATGTCATACGCCTATTAGACATGTCCCGTTTCATCAGATAGTAAAAAGTCTTAAACAGCTGAAGCTCTCCAGATTGTATCTCTTAAAAGAAAAGTAAAGAATAAAAAAAGGGGGAAAAAAAACGTCGTCAGCAAGCAGCAAGGACAGAGTCGGGGGGAAGGAGGTGTAAAACAGGACTCAGAAACTGGATGCATGTGCAGGATTTTTTGCTCCCTTTGAAAAAGAGAGAGTCAAGAACCTGTTCAAGGTCGACATACCGGAAAACAACTTACTGAAGAGGAAACCATCTCAAAAATCTACAGAAATAGTTATACGGCAGAACACAGGCAACCCTTCGGTTGGATAGCAGGAAACAGGCCAAAAAATCAATTGCACTGTAAATCAAAACGAGGGGATGAGCTGAGAAGGGAGGAGGCCGAGAAACTACACTCCAAAAGCCACAATCTGAGCGTTCACCACACTTCGGGTTATTGGTTATTACACATACAGTAGCAGGCAATAGAATATCTGTTACTGTGAACAGACAGACGTCCTGACGTCTGCTCAGACGTGCCGACGTGCCGGGTGCAGACGTGCCGGGTGCTTGTGAGGCTCCTAGGTTAGCTCTTAGGCTAATGTCTTATCTGACAGCCACACAAGCAACTGACACTTCTACCTCACTGGAGCTCCATTACCGGGTTTCCCTGCACAGAATGGTAGGAGCAGACGTGTGGACGTTTGGGTGGATGTTGCATATTTAGCTCCTTTATCCACAGATACACTTATTTATTTGGAAAGTGGTGGATATAAGCTATACGGTGCCCCACACTACTGTGATCTCTGATCCCATTACTCTAAACAGCTCTAAATAACGTTAAACAGCCTGTTGAGAGGTTGGGTTAGCATAGCTAGCTACTGTATGATCAGTGTCCACTGCAGGGTAACCAGTGGCCAGGAAGGATACATCAGTTGCGTCCTCCAAATCGCTCTGAATGTTGTGGCCGAGGCTGCGGCCTACCTGGGCTTTGAACTCAGCTAGTGTTTTCTCATATGTATGTATTTGGCAAAGCAGCGCCTCTAGTGGACCGGAGCTCCTTATAGCGAAATATTATGAATTTCTATGGGCACATTTTGGTCGTATATATTTACGAATTGGTCGTAAGTCTGGTAAAAACAACCATCCCTCCCCCCCCACCCCCCACCCCCCCCCCCGGACCAGGCGCCAATCCATAGCAGTGAACCACATACACTCATTCAGTCACAACTAGCGGTATCAATATTTCATGATTGATTAGGTAGTTATGTTATTTTTTTTTCGCACTTGGCTTTTAGCCAATTTAAATCTTAATAAACTTCTCTTCTTCTACTTTGCAGACAGGACTGTGGTCTGGATTGAAAACGTGGAATCCACCCTTCAGCAGAACACGTTTCAATTAATGCCAAAATTGCAGGCTTTTGTTGTCGTGGTAACTGTGACTTGCAATGCTGGATCAAACAGTGCACCTAAATCTACTTTTGAAAAAAAATAAAATAATAAAGAGTCAAAATATAAAAAGAAAATAAAGGAAGCAAGAAGTGGGGAAAAAAATCTGGGGTTTTTTTTTGTTTGTTTTTTTGTGTCAGGTACAAATAACGCCCGGTATGAAAGCGGATTTAGTCCTTTTGTCAGGAGGACATCAGCTGGAGTGCTCTGCATTTGTCAAACTCTTAGGTACATTCTTCATTCTCCAGCTTTTACAAGTCTGTTCTTACAGCGAAACGTCAAGAATGTTCCTGCCAAGAACATGAATCTGTCCTCCACATTGTTTTTTTGATATTGAGACACACCTCTGTAGTGAAGCGAAGGCGTGTACGCGAGTGTTATGAACCCAGGTAGTAATGAACCCAGCCCAGCAGCAGCAGCTTTCCTCAATGTGGGTTTGGTATAGTGTGCAAATCAGTCAGATCTGATTATATATATATATATATATATATATATATCTGGTATCAGGTTTATGAAGAGAGACTGTCCAACATATCATTGTTTACATTTACATTTTAAGCTGAATGGACCAATAAGAAGACGCCCAGTGCAGGAATATGTATGCATGAGTGATGCTGGCTGATCTAGCGGCAGGTTGTAATGAGGTAAAGGGGACAACATCAAAGTCTGGTGGCCGGTGGCAGGGTTCTATGTTTCCAAATGTTTGTGGACACCCCTTTTAATGAATGCAGCATTTATCTTCTTTAAGCTGCACCCAGTGCTGACACAGATGTGCAAATGCACACACATCCACACAGCTTGTCTAGTCCCTATAGAGAAGAAGTACTGCCAATAGAATAGGACTCTCTGGAGCAGATCAACATCATGAACCTATTGGCACCATGCTGCCTAATAATGGCAGGCGTGGGCTTATAGAGGGGAATAAAGCCCTCCAGCATTAAGCTGTGGAGCAGTGGAACTATATGTGTTCTCTGGAATGATGAATGGATGGATGAATACTTTTGGGATGTGTTGGGAAGTTGGGGATGATGAGGTGAGGTGGTGATCCCATAATGCACCTCACTAAGGCACATTTTTTTAGTTTTTAATTTGACTTTTATTTATTTATTTATTTATTTATTTTTACATTTATTTGCTTATTCTGACAGTTGCATTATAGGATTTTCACGTTTGGTAGGCATATTTCAAAAAGTACTGCAAGTACTTTAACTCTATGTTTAAATAATTGGTCCAATTCTTTAGTTTAGAAAATGCACATTATTATTTAATATCAGACTGATGATGTATCAGTTATCAGTGTTTTTACTGCTGTATGTTATTTAGTGTATTGGTAGTTTTGAGGAAAGTTACTTCAGATGTTTCCAAAATGGCAGATGTTTTGTGGAATGTTGTGTAAGAAATGTTCTAATAACGTTTTGACGCAAATAGAGCTGGGCGATATGGCAAAAATACTACATCACGATACTTAAAGACTTTTTTCATGATACACGATATTTATCACAATACATCTGTAATCACAGACTAAAAACATCAGCAGCGACAGATTCTTAAAAACTACCACTCAGATCCTCTCCTGTACTGAATACAGTGATTTATACTCTATAACATCTGCTGCCCTTTTTCTAATTAAACCAGTCTAATTACACTGTTAGTAATGAAACCTGCAGCTGATCAGTGTTTATTAAGCACTAACAGTCTCCTCCATATACTTAGAAAAGCTTATTGTGTTAAAATATCGACTTATTGCCCAGCTCTAGATGCAAACCATTACTACGCCACGCCTTCACCGAACATTCCTAAAACATCATTGCTGAACATTCCTACAATGTTCTCTGCTAGCTCGGCTAGTACCTAGTGTGCACCTCACACTTACCTGGTCAATCCATAGAACATAGAAGAATGATACTGAACATGTAATCATATCAGACAGTTCTGATGACAGTCTGTTTGCTTGTGTGAGTCTTAATATCATTGATAGGAGTCCATGTCCTGCCTACTTTGTGGACGAGTGACTCCTCATTGGTTGTTAACAGGCCAGTAATGAAAAGTTTGCTCAGCCTAAAAACCACTTTCACCACTGAACCAAGACTTTTAACCGCTGGAACATTTAAGAAGCACAACCAAAGGGTTTCATTCCCTAAAAGTGAAAAAAGACCACTAAGGTCAGTAAGTGGAAGACCACTTCTACATAGCCATTAAGGGGAGAGTGTTGCGCTAACCTGTGGGTACATTTCACTACATCTTACCACAAATCCATTTGGTCAAAAGCAGAACACCAAGACCTCCACAGAATATTACACACAGCTCAGGTCAGACAGAGCTTGGACTCTTGACTGGAAGGAAACAGAAAGCTCTGAGTAAAAATGGATCTGAGTGAATAAGGAGTAGCTCTTGCTTCTCGGGGTAAGGAGGACTCAAAAAAGGGGTTCTCAAGACCAGCCAAGGGCCAGCTCACCACACCACACATTTACTGGTAACTAAACTCCATTGGTGTTGTGCAAAAACCTTGTAAGTTCTGCCATGTTCAGCTCCTTCTCTGCTGCGTTCTCTCTTCACTGGCCTCCTGTAGCTGCTGCCCAGGTCAGATTCAACCCCCTGACGCTGGCCTACAAAGCCAAGACTGGACCAGCCAGCCCCTCCGTACTTGATGGCGATGGTCAAAAGCTGATCTGCTCCAAGAGCCCTTCCAGCTTCAAGTACGGCTCGGCTCGACCCGCCATCCCTCAAAATCCACGGAGCATCCAGGCTTTTTACTGTCCTGCACCGAAGTGGTGGAACGAACTTCCCCTGGGAGTCCAACGCTCGCTGTCCTCAAACCCAGACTGAGGACCCTTCTCTTCTGAGAGGACTTGGGCAAATAGTAGGGTACTATGGTCTCCATATTGACTCTAAGATTAGAGGATCTTTTAATTTTTAGTCTATTTAAACTAACTGAAATTCTTCTTGAGTAAACAGTTTGTAAGTTGCTCTGGAGAAGAGCATCTGCTAAATGCCTTAAATGTAAATATCCGAAATGGCAGCTTTTCCGAAGAAGAAAAAATATGTTTAAAACTCAATGGAAGTCAATGTTAAAAGATTGTGTTTATTGTCTTTGCCATCACTGCAGCACTCAACGTATACAGTGAAGGTAACAACAATAAACTTCCATTGTCTGGTAGCCTTGGAAGCAAATAAATAAATTAATAAATGAATACTGAAGAAGCAGAAGCAGAAGCAAATCAGGAGGATGCCCGGGCCTGTTCTTTGGCTAAACTGTCATTCATTGACAAGATTGATCCAAACGACCTGACCACAACAAGCTGGAATGCTGTCACTGCTGCTCCTAGCCTCCTACTTGGATATTACCAGCTGTGGTTGGACTGCGAACAGTACAGAAACCGTACAAACCCCTGTACAAACAGACATTTTTAATGGGTGCAGCGGTTTGTTTACATGTGGACCGAAGGACTGCAACAACACAGCGCTAACAATAAAGGTAGCTAAGCTAAGCTACCTTCACTCATATGCATTTTTTTTCCATTAAAAAAGGAATTACAGATATATGAGAAATTTAGGCTGCGATGATGATGATGATGATGATGATGATGATACAGGGCCCAGAAAGTAACCCAGGAATACTGTTTAACCCAAATAACTAAATAAACAAGAGCATTTCATCATCCCGACGGCATAGTACTGATGTAAAACAGGGGATTACAGGACATTTTACAGTCTCAACAAGACCCGATGAACCCGTTTCCAAGCTATTGGAGTTGATAAGGATCAACAAAAGAATAACTAAAAAAATGGTGCTTAACTCAAAATGCCCTATGCTTTTTTACGGCATCTGCCAATGGCTGATTGGTTTATTCCATGTGACACCTTTTTTATTATTTAAATCATGCCAAAAAGTGAAATACAGCAAAAAAAAAAAAAAAAAAAAGTTCAAGGAGATACAAGGTTTTGCGTGATGATATGTTGGTGATTTAAAAAAGTGACTGCACCAATATGGCTGGACATGTCAGGTCAATTTTTCCAGTCCATTTCTGGACTCTTGCCGGGTACTAAATACGCCTCATCTCTCAGGATCGGCCAGGTATGATCACAAGTCTCATATTTTGGCTTTTAAATATAAACAAAATATGGACAAAAGTATTGAGACACTTACACATTAATTTGTTCCAGAATCAAGGGTGTTAACGGTTTTCCCTGCTTTTGTTAATGTGACTGTCTCTACTGCCAGGGAGGAAGGCTTTCTACTAGGTTTTGGAGGAGCATTGCTGTGATGATTTGATTGCATTCAGCAACAAGAGCAAGAGTGTTAGTGAGGTCAGGATGTTAGATGATGATCACCACCACGTATTGGCTGGAGCTCCACCATCATCATCATTCCAGAGAGCTCAGTTCTTCCACTGCTCCACAGCTCAATGCTGGGGGGGCTTTACACCCCTCTAACTCATGCGTTTACACAACCTACCCCTTATATTCCATCATACCACACATTTTGCCACCATACCAGCCTAAATATCAGCGCTACATTCAAGCATAAAGAAGATAGGGTCAGTCTTCTGGTTAAGACTAGTCCTGGACTCTGGGGTTCTGAGTGGGGATTCTCTGTTGAAAGGGTCCAGGGCTATGCATTATCCTTGTCTGGGAAACCTTAAAGCCCTTAAAGTAAAACAACAGATATTCTGCAGCTGTTTACTTGCTACTTTCCAAACTTTCTCTCAACCCATCATCTTTAATCCCAGGATCTGAGTTAAGGAGAGTTTGGCTTTGAGTTAAAAACCTCTCAAATTTGCAGTTACTTTAATAACAGTTGCTAATTTACACATATGATTAGACAGTAGGTTAATCAGATTAACGCCATCTGCAGTATTCCGAGTCGCTTCCCAAGGAAAAAAGGGACGACAGAGTCGGGATGCACAGACTCATTATTGCTGTACAAGCACTTTCACCAGTATGGAATTACACCGCAGATGTTTACCGAGTCTGCAAATCATCAGGCTTCACTAACCTCGTGTAAAGAATGGTGCAATTCAATTGGCTGATTCAGTTCATTCCTGTAGATCCATTCTGCAATTTTCCATTGAAGTTGCAATATGTAAAATTTCATTTAGATCGAACCCTCCAGGAAACAACTGCACCACAAACTCTTGCATGCTATAGGAAATATTGCACAAACACCAATACTAGGGTAATTTAGAGCCCCAGGTTTGGTGATTACCGCTCATTGTGCGGAGGCGCATGACGGATGCAAAAGAACTCCCGAAGTCGAGTGCCCTCCCCGAGAGTTTGGTGGGAATAGGTGTTAAAAATGGAACCCGGAAAATACAACGGATTCTGAACTGCCTGCAGAGAAGTGTATTATCTAAACAACCCTGCAGGTGTTTCATCTGGATGTTTTCTGTACTTCCATCACACTGTGGTTCTGTGGCCAACATTTGTCTTCTTTTTCCCCTCAAGGCTTCTGAGCTGAATGGAAGCACCTGCTGTACCCTTGAAGGTTTTCCTTGTACAGCGCTGCATTACACTGTGATCTATATAACGATCCGTATCTACAACTGCTGAACACTCTCACACATGGATTCTTCAAGGGTTCCCTGCTAAAAGCTGCAGTTCTCTATAGAATGAAAACTCAAAGAACCCTTTGGACGCATCAGGAGTTCTGTGCCTGGTTAAAGAACTCCTCACTCTGGTGGAAGCTGTAGAGGATGTAGTGTTGTAGGTGGGTCTTTACAGCACAGTGGTCTCCAGCCCTGCTCCTGGAGACTTTGGCACTGCTGGAATCGCTGCCCTCAGAAGTCCTCATTGGGCTAATTGGGGGAGATCCTGTTGTCCTCCACTTAGCAGCACCACAGCAACAACATAGAAACCCCCTAGCATGCCATAGCAACTGCCTAGCCACACAATAGCAACCCCTTAGCAAAATCATGAGAACGAAATAGCAACCACCTAGAAAACACTTAGACATACCATAGCAACCAATTCAGACACCATTCAGACCTCCTCATTTGGCTACTTGGGGGTTAAATTTGGGATGCTGGAGGTACGGTTCTGCTCTTTTAATGATGGATCCCGTTGTCCTCATAAACTGAACAAATATACACTTGGAATACCATAGAAACCACTTAGCAGCACCACAGACAACAACAACCTAGAAACCACCTAGCATGCCATAGCAACTGTCTAGCAACAACATAGCAACCACCTGGGATAGCATACAAACCACCTTGCAACACCATGGCAATCACCTGGGATAGCATAGAAACTGCTGTGCAAAACCTAGAACCCACTTTGGAACACCATATCAACCATCTGGGATACCATAGCATCTGCCTAGCAACACCATAGCAACCACCTGGGATAGCTAAAAACCACCTAGCAACACTATTGCAACCACTTGGGATACCATAGCAAGCACTTAGCAGCACCACAGACAACAACAACCTAGAAACCACCTAGCATGCCATAGCAACTGTCTAGCAACAACATAGCAACCACCTGGGATAGCATACAAACCACCTTGCAACACCATGGCAATCACCTGGGATAGCATAGAAACTGCTGTGCAACAACCTAAAAACCACTTTGGAACACCATATCAACCATCTGGGATACCATAGAATCTGCCTAGCAATGCCATAGCAACCACCTGGGATAGCTAAAAACCACCTAGCAACACTATTGCAACCACTTGGGATACCATAGCAAGCACTTAGCAGCACCACAGACAAAAACAACCTAGAAACCACCTACCATGCCATAGCAACTGCCTAGCATCAACATAGCAACCACCTAGCAAAACCTGGCAACAAAAAAGCAACCAGCTAGAAACCACTTTGAAACACCATAGCAACCACCTAGCAACACCACAACAAAAAAAATACTTAGCAACACCATAGCAACCAGCTAACAAGACCATAGAAAGCACCTAGATTACAGTAGCAACCACATAGCAACCACCCAGCAACTGCCTACAAAGAGAGAACCACTTTAGTTACACAGCCATTCTGCACTTCCTTCAGGAAATGCACTCTCCTAGTTATTATATAGATTATATTATATTGTTTGCCAGTGTGATATGAAACCCCCCCCCCACCCGACCCCCCGCACACACACACACACACACACACACACACACACACACACACACACACACACACCGGATGCTTGTTCTCTGCATTTAAAATCAGCTGAAGGAGACGCAGGTGTCTCTCTTAATAAGAACATAAGCAGCGCTTCACTGCAAAAGTATTCAATAACCAGGTAAACAGAGCACTCAGGAACACTCACTCCCTCATACACTCCCACACACACACACACACACACACACACACACACACACACATTTACACACACAGAGTCGCTCTAGCTGTTCATTTCTTCTTAATCACTAAGTTATGGTGAACATGCTGGTGTCACATCACACGTTTCCCCCGTTTCTCCTCTCTGTCTGATTCACTTCGCCCTCGTCGCCGAGCTCTCGCGCCCTCCTGTTCCCTTTCCCTCGTCTTGCTGGAGAAACGAGCTCGACCGTGTTAACGTCTGCGTGTCTGCAGTCCAAGTATGAAATTATGAGAGTTGTGATCAGCATCAAAGGTGCCATTCGCTGGATTTTTCTTATCAGTATTTAGCAGCCTGGTAGCAGCAGGAGGCATTTACAGACTAACACACACACACACACACACACACACACACACACACACACATATATACACACACACACACACAAACAGAAACAGACATACAAACACATACAGACCTCGGGAGATCTTTGACATAAATTGCTTGAACAGGAGCAAGCTGAGAGACGGCTGAGAGTGGTTGATGGTGCAGTTGGGAGGACGCTGGTGTGTGGATTTGAGCCCCTCTAGCGAAGGTGCTGTAAGACTCCATTAATATCAGCGTCATTAAAGCAAAAACAGAAGAAATGCAGGAAGTGCTCAGAGTAATTGATTGTCATGTCCAGCCGTGTGTGTAGATGGATTTTTCTTTTCCTTTTTTGTCCCCACGGTTTCTTTTTTTAATTTCCCCACATTAATGGTCACGGCAGGCCCAGCTGCCACCAGAGGAAGCAAAGCAAATGGAGCACAAAATGTGGTTTCCCTCACAATCACGCCTCACTGCAGGAGCTCCATTTTACAGGTGGAAAGCACCTACAGGCCCTCAGGCCGCACAGCCCGGAGCATCCGCTGCCTCCGACTGCCTCCGTGCATAGAGGGACGGTATAGATAGATAGGGTAGGGGCAGAAAGGCCAGGCATTGTGGGCCTAGTTAGAGCAGCGGTTCCGTGAAACCTGCCTAGCTACGGACAAAAGTACCAGGACACACCTCTTAATGGTTGAATCCAGGAGTTGATCATTGATGTGATGTTGCCATGGTATCCCAGAGGGTTGCAACATGCTAGAGGAGTGTTATAGTGTTGCTAGGTGGTTGCTGTGGCACTTTTGGTTGCTAAGTGCTTACTAGATCAGTGCCACAGTGTTTCTAAGTGATTGCTAAATGGTTACTAGGTGCTTGCTAGATGAGCGCTACAGTGTTGCTAGGTGACAGCTAACCCTCTCCCACTCCCCTACTAAATCTTACAGAAATCTGTAAGTCATTGCAGGTGGTTGCTTGCTAAATGAGTGCTGTAGTGTTGTTAGCTGGTAGCTATGGTGTTGGTACATGATTGTCATGGTTTCCCCGAGGTGGTTGCTAAGTGCTTGCTCGATAAGTGGTTCATTGGTGATTCGTGATTGCCATCGTATTGCAAGGTGGTTGTTTGAGTGCTATGGCGTTGTTAGTTGGTTGCTAGGGTACCTTTACGTGCTTGATAAGTGGTTGCTATGGTACCAACAATGTTTTATTTTGATAAGTTTGCTAAATGAGTGCTTTAGTGTTGTTAGTTGGTTGCTAGGGTAACTTTACGTGCTTGATAAGTGGTTGCTATGGTACCAACAATGTTTTATTTTGATAAGTTTGCTAAATCAGTGCTATAGTGTTGTTAGTTGGTTGCTAGGGTACCTTTACGTGCTTGATAAGTGGTTGCTAAGGTGCCGACGATGCTTTTTTGATAAGTGCTTGCTAAATGAATGCTATAGTTTTGTTAGGTGGTAGCTATAGTGTTGCTATGTGATTGTCATGGTACCCCAAGTGTTTTGCTAAGTGATTGCTATGGTGCTGTGATGGTACTGCTCTATAAGGGAGAATGAGGTTGAGCAAGAAAGAGCTACCATTATTGTGAATGGATACCTATGGAGTGAGTGAGAGAGTGAATAGCGAGCTAAAGAGAGAGAGTGAGGGGGGGGGCTATCTGTATTATGTACACTGTAGAAGTGAATGTGTGAGAGAGAGAGAGGGTAGAGAGCTAGAGACAGAACAGGAGAGAGCAAGAAAGAGAGAGAGAGAGAGAGAGAGAGAGAGAGAGCGGTATCAGTATTGTGTATGGATACAGCCCTGATAAGTAAATGCACTGTGGCTCTGAGCAAATAACACAGACAGTGACAGTTACAGAGTTAGTGTGTGTGTGTGTGTGTGTGTGTGTGTGTGTGTATGTAGGTGGTGGTACTATGTTTTGCACGCACATGCTGGCAACCCATCAGCCCTGGGAGAATACCCTCGCTGTGACACAGCTTTGCAACACTGAGCGTGTGTGTGTATATGTGTGTGTGTGTGTGTGTGTGTGTGTGTGTGTGTCGGTACGTGTGTGTCCTTGTTCTCTCTACAGTGAGGTGAAACACAGCATGCTGATGATGGCCAATTTTCCTCAGCCTCTGCATGGACACCATCCTCACCAGCTTTTCAAATGTAAATGTGTGTGTCCTTGCACACACACACACACACACAAGCAGCAGGTGAACAGTGGCGGTAAACGTTAGCCGCAGCAGACGGAGGGTAGTCAGATTACTGCTCGGTGATTGTGAGCGCGCACAAAAGGAGCGAGTGAATCGGCTGGCCCGTACGGTGCGTCACTTGATGAATAGAAATAATCAAACCTGGAGTTAAAAAGAGAGGAAAGTCACGGTACAGAGCCAGACCGCCGGCACGAGGAGGCGGAAAACTGCAAAAAAAACTGAAAAAAGTCTTTAAATAATGACTTCCGGAAACTTCAGGTAGGCCTTAATTGTCAATTGCTTTAATTAAGGGTTTATTAACCCTTAAAAAGTAGCATTAAGTAGCAGTTTTACCTTAAAACAGCGGCTTCAGGATCATGCTAACGCTCCACTGACTGTAACAGGGGGAGAACGGCATCTCCGTCATTCTCACCCCGAGCCGAAATGCTGCTACTTCTGCAGTATGACTCTACCGCCTCAGTCCACATACTTCTCTACCTTTCAGTGATGCTTCTTTATCCCTCAGCTTGTCCAGAAATGCATGTGTACAGCATGTCCTGATTCAAAATGTGAATTCCACTTTCTGACTGTAGGGGGAGCCCAGGAGCAGGCAATACCAATTCACCATAATCATTATCATTGTGCAACATGGGCTAATTCACAGGAGGCCTAACCCACAGATGGACCATGCAGGGTCAAATACAGCCCAGTTAAAGCACTTTAGGGTCAGTGGGGTCAAAGGCAAGTGCATTGTAGGCCATGACTGGCCCAGCTGTGGCCGCCACTTTTAAGACCTGTCATGGCATTTGAACTCTAGGCCACATGTGGTCCACATGCAGTCCAGTACCATGTGAGATGCTTGTACAGCATTTCTACTTCGGGTCAGAACTGGGCCATGAGTCATTTGCTACCAGGGAAGCCAAGTTTCCATTTAAAACATGCTCAGAATTATGAAATCTAAAAAGTATTGGGACACCTGCTCATACATTCAATGTTCCTTCTGAAATCAAGGGTATTAAAAAGTGCGTAGTAACTGTCTCCATGATAACAACCCCACCTCATCATTTCAACTCCCCAACTCATCCCAGAAGTATTAGGTTGAGCACTATTCATCAATTGAGAGAACACAGCAGTTCCACTGCTCCACAGCTCAATGCTGGGGGGCTTTGTACCCCTCTACTAGCCCACACCTGGCATTATTAGGCAGCATGGTGCCATTAGCTTCATGATGTTTATCTGCTCCAGAGGCAGTACTTCTCTTATAAATGGACTAGACAAGCTGAGTGTGTGTGTGTGTGTGTGTGTGTGTGTGTGTGTGCATTTGCACATCTGTATCAGAGATGGGTACAACTTAGAGAAGCTGCATTCATTGATCAGAAGGGATGTCCACAAACATTTGGACATGTAGTCTATTTTATCAGCCATTCAAGCATTCAGCAGAAACCAATAAAGCGACACAGGCTGGGAAATATGTCAGCGTCCTGCATTCTCCTGGATTAATAATGTTATATCGTGGTATTTGATCGTATAACGTTTCGGGAAGGGTTCGGCCATGAAGACCTTGGGGGAAGGTGGGTGGGTGGGTGTAGCTTCTCAAGTAATATCAACACCCATTCTTCAGTATCCAGAGCACCCTGCACACAATTACACCACCACTTGCAATTGAGCACTTTCACCCGAAGCCAGCACTTCAGAGGAACACAGGAACATCTGCTGCATTGGCTGTTAGTGTGCTGACCAGCCTCAGATGTTCCTACTGATGCATTTCCATTCACTCAATTACATGAATGTGGGTAATATTCGGAATGAGATAGTATTCTGATTATGCATCTCATTTCATGGCCACAGAACAATGACATGTTTGCATGCGAAGACAATTAGCCTGTCGTTTCCAATTACGCCGAGACGGTTGTAAGAAGCGACAGTTAGACTCGTAAAATGACAGCAAGAGTGCGATTCTCAGCGTTGAGATGATTATTATTATTGTGAGAAAAACGTCAGTGATGGGAATCAAATCCAGCCAGTTAAGAAAGGGGAGCCCGGATATTTGGAAGAATCCTCCACAGTGATGGAGAACCCATCACCCTGTTATGCTGAGGAGCAATGATGGATGGTTCTACAGTACATCCAAGGCTCTTGGGATGAGTTGAGGAGTTGGAGATGACGAGGTGGGGTGGTGCTCATCCAACA
This sequence comes from Salminus brasiliensis, assembly GCF_030463535.1. NCBI lineage: Eukaryota > Metazoa > Chordata > Actinopteri > Characiformes > Bryconidae > Salminus > Salminus brasiliensis. The sequence continues at coordinate 18,461 of NW_027326683.1, forward strand.
TCCTGACCTCACTCTTGTCTTGTGCTGTGCTGAATGCAATCAAATCCTCACAGTAGCAATGCTACTCCAAACTCATGTAGAAAGCCTTCTTCTTGCTCTGTCATCTGCACTGCCACTTTAAAACTCTATTGTTTTTCACCTATACTGTACTGATACCCCAGGATGCCTTACATCACTATATTATATTAATGTAGTTACTGCACTGTTACATTACACATAATTCATTCTGTATATTACATTATATTAATGTAATTACTGCACTGCAATCACTTTTCTAGTACTTCTTATTATATAATTGGGTTATATTATGTATATTATAGCTGTATTTATTAATATAGCTGTATTTATAGTCAGGTTTACTGTTTCCTATTTGCCACTTCTTACTACTATTTTAAGTGCATTTATTATGCTGCTCTCTTGTTTGATTTTGCTGCTGTAAAAACTGACTCACCGTGGGATAAGTAAAGTGATCTATCTCTCTCTCTCTCTCTCTCTCTCTCTCTCTCTTTCTCTCTCTATCTATCTATCTATCTATCTATCTATCTATCCATCTATCTATCTATCTATCTATCTATCTATCTATCTATCTATCTATCTATCTATCCATCTATCTATCTATCTATCTATCTATCTATCTTCTTGCCTGGACAGTAGAGACAGTTACTCCAACTCTTTTGTTAACACCCTTGATTTTAGAAGAAGCAATAAGAAAATAAATAAGCAGGCGTCCCAATACTTTTGTCAAAATAGTGTATGTCCAGATCTACTTACAAAAGAAATACGGGGTTGATTAGAAGTTTGAAATCTGAACTTTCCACCACAGGTGCAAACCACAGTCTATGGAAATTAACAGCATGATTTTGTTATTGCTGCTGAAAACAACAACATCCATTCAGACTGTGATCCCAATAACAAGGTGCGTCTTCATCAATAGAAAATAATAACCGCACTACGCCTCAAATTAATCAAATTTATCACCATCATTTTTGTCATAATCACAGTCGCGGCGCTGATCCCAGATACCACGGTGAATCAATTCCACTCTCATAACCCCGAAAACGATAAGCTTGTCACAGATAAAGGTTATACGCAGCGTTTTGCTCATTTCCTGAGCTGCCTGGCGCAGGGATATCATTAAAGCTCTCCTCATTATTTGCTATGAGAGCGGACCGCCGTTATGCTGCAAGCTCCGGCAGGTGTGGGGGGGGCTCCACCTGTGTTGGCACCTGGGCTCTAATTAACACAGCCAAGCTGTCACTCAGCTCACCTGTCAATCACTGCTCCGTGCAGCCGTCCCAAAGGGAGACTGAGTCTCACTAATAAGCTCCATTCACACCTCATTATGCCTTAATGGAGGATTTAACACTCTTAATGGAGCCGCGCAGAGGAGGCAGCCTTTAACTAAGACAGCAAAACCAAAGTCTGAAAAATATTTACATAAACATAAGTGGGACCCCTCCGACCCCAGATCCCCCCATCCCACTTTCTCATCAAAAGTTTGGGAATGCTTTAAATGGTTTTAGTAGAAATGAGGAAGCTTTCAGTGTGGATTTGCAATAACTTACCCTAGGTTTATTCCACTGTTATTTATATATATACATTGAATTTGAATTTATATAAATTCAATATTTATATATATATGGGTTTATTCTAATTTTATATAGAGTTAATTACAGGTAGACACTCTCACTGACCGCTTACTTTATGTTTATTTGGGTTTATTCTAATGTTATATAGAGTTAATTACAGGTAGACACTCTCACTGACCGCTTACTTTATGTTTATTTGGGTTTATTCTAATGTTATATAGAGTTAATTACAGGTAGACACTCTCACTGACCACTGACTTTATGTTTATTTGGGTTCATTCTAATGTTATATAGAGTTAATTTCAGGTAGACACTCTCACTGACCACTGACTTTATGTTTATTTGGGTTTATTCTAATGTTATATAGAGTTAATTACAGGTAGACACTCTCACTGACCACTGACTTTATGTTTATTTAGGTTCATTCTAATGTTATATAGAGTTAATTACAGGTAGACACTGTCACTGACCACTGACTTTATGTTTATTTAGGTTCATTCTAATGTTATATAGAGTTAATTACAGGTAGACACTGTCACTGTCCACTGACTTTATGTTTATTTGGGTTTATTCTAATGTTATATAGAGTTTTAAAGGTAGACACCCTCACTGCTGAGATAAATATTTGCCCAGGGTTTTCCCAGTGCTTCATATAAATAAAAATGTGACGCAAATAAAAAAGTTCTACTTGAGTTTTCGGTTGATGCACATTACTCTATTCAGAGCTGCCTTTTTCATCCCAGAGTCTTCATAGTCTCTGTGAACCCCCTCAGATCACTTTCACATCTGCGGAATGATGTTTGGGGACGGCTGTTCTGAGAGACGGCTGCTATTTACTGAAACGTCAAACTTTCTGTTCAGGAGATCCCAGAGTGTAAACAGTGTTGTGACATGAATGGAAGTCGTGGCGCAATCTCGAGAGAGCTCTCGGACTCTCACAGGAGCGCAACATCCTGGAATTAGAGTGAGCTTTGACCGCCTACGTCACTTCACCGTGAAATCCTGTGATGGCAGTGGTGCAGCACTTCCTGTCACGTTGGGTTTCTCCTGTCAAGCAGAAAGCATGGCAAACACCCGCATTACACTGTAAGTGTTGGTCTTCTGACACTGTCTGCCTCTACTCGCAGGTCTCCGTTGATGCATTGAAAGCATCCCTGCACTTTTCAGAGACTCTTCACTGCAGAAACTCCAAAGCAAAATACGTTTCAAACATAACATGCAGAATTTTCCACCAGGCTTTCTCTGCACTGGCATTCAGAGACTGTGGGCCGGTAAAGCTCTGAGCAAGGGCCTGAAAATAGACCCATCAACATAATCAACTCTAAAAAAACACAGTATATGAGATGAATATATGCAGTAACAACAGTAATAACAGTATAAACCCTAGTAGACCGAATTCTAACTTCATCAGAGCATACAGAAAACCAGTAGACAAGATGTACTGGGGCATACTGACTGAAGCCAGAGCCGAAATGCCATTGCCTTTACTAATTTACTACTGTTGCAACTACTGTTTTACAATAACATTATTATTTTAATTAATTAATTAATTAATTTATTTATTTTTACTCTTGCAGCTATACAGTATGCCCTAATATACTAGGACTAACCTATCAGTTTAATCAATTTACTTTTTTTTATTATTATATTATTTATTTCTATTTGATAAAAGTTTCTATGGAGAAGTATTGCCAATGGAATAGGCAGGTAAACACAATCCGATTGGCACCATGCTGCCTAATAATGCCAGGCGTGGACTTATAGAGGAGTATAACCCCGCCCCCCCCCAGCATTGAGCTGTGGAGCAGTGGACAGACTGGGTTCTCTATAATGATGGAGGTGCTCCACCCAGTACTAGTGGTATGAGTTGGGGAGTTGAGGATGATGAGATGGGGTCGTCCTGACCTCACTAACCCTCTTATTGCTGAATGCGGTCAAATCCTCACAGTAATGCTCTGTCAAATTCTAGTAGAAAGCCTTCTTCTTTCCTGGACAGTAGAGACAGTTACTCCAACAAAATCAGGAGAAACTCTTTTTTAATGTTCTTAATTTCGGAGAACACGATAAATGAGCAGGTGTCCCAATACTTTTGTCTATATAGAGAATCTCGAAATACATGATAATGACATGATTGAGCACATGTGAGGCAGACTGTCTGAAGGCTGGAGGACAAGCTCTCCCTGGAAAGTCTGTGAAGTAAAGAAGACGACTGAAAACTCGAAGCTAAGTCTGCTGGAAGGCAGCGTTTTGGTTTGTGGTGAGTAAATAAGAGTTCATGTCTGCTGACACTGCCCTTGACCCATTCTCCAGTGCCCTTCGTCTTTCCTGGGGAGCTGAAGCTGTGATATTGCTTTTCAGTTTTTTAGCGTTCAGTTTTTTTACTGTATATACAGACATATATACAGTGGATATTAACCATTACATCCTTTATATAATGCCTATACAACACTGGTGTTCTGGCTGCCAAGCTTCACTCATAATATCTGTTTGTACTGTTATGTGTCTTGTGTCATAAGCTGTGTGCGTCAGGTTGTTTGGAAAGATTGGAAAAATGATTTAAAAACGCAATTTAATAAAATATACTACATTAATATGTACAGTATTGTCCAAGGCTCATTTTTAATAACTTTACTAATGCTAGCTTGCTGTGACATATTTGGAAAATACCAGGAATTTGAATTTTATTAATACATCCCAGGTGTACACACAATTTTACAATATTTGTAACAAAGTGAACACATACCAAGACACTGACGATAGCTATACAACTAAACAAGGTACAGGTGGTGGTAATGATGAGTGGGTGGGCTAAGCCAAGCCAGATTAAGGGCATGGCTGAGTCAAAATAGCAGGATATATGCTGTGACATATTTAAAAAAATACCAGTACACTACACTTCCTGTACTGCTCATACGAGTGGTTGGTATACTGTGGAATTATATATTCTTTATTATATGAGACACAGGGAGACATCCGGAGAATTCGACCCTTCCTCTCTAGAGAGGCCACCCATGTGCTTGTTCAGTCTCTCGTCACTATCAGACTTGACTACTGCAACTCTCTTTTGGCTGGTCCCCCTCTACACACCATCAGGCCCCTGCAACTCATCCAGAATGCAGCGGCACGGGTCGTCTTCAATGTCCCTAAATTCAGCCATGTCAATCCACTGCTGCGTTCTCTTCACTGGCTTCCTGTAGCTGCCCGCATCAGATTCAAAACCCTGACGCTGGCCTACAAAGCCAAGAACGGACCAGCCCCTCCGTACTTGATGGCAACCAAGAGCCCTTCCAGCTTCAAGTACGGCTCGGCACGACCCACCATCCCTCAAAATCCACAGAAGACGAGCGTCCAGGCTTTTTTCTGTCCTGCACCGAAGTGGTGGAACGAGCTTCCCCTGGGTGTCTGAACGGCCGAGTCGCTCACTGTCTTCAAACGCAGACTGAAGACCCACCTCTTCCGAGAGTACTTGGACAAATAGAGTACTATGGTCACCTTATTGTCTTGTGTTTAGTAATGTCTTTAGTAAAGCCGCTCTGGATAAGAGTGCCTGCTAAATACCGTAAATGTAAATGTAAATGTACAGGGTAAAATATTTGTAAATAAACACATGCTGAAACAGATAAAGCAATTCAGCTAAACAAAGCACGGGCGGTGATAATGATGAGTGGGCGGGGCTAAGCCAGATCAAGGGCATAACTAAGTCAGGACAGCCAAAATACAAAGTGTGTTGCAGAAAGACAGCAGGTACAGAATGATGAACAATAAAACATGTCCTCTGCATTTGACCCATCTGTTGTAGTGAACACACACTAGTGAACTAGGGGCAGTGGGCACACACACACACAGAGCAGTGGACAGCCAACTCCAGCACCCAGGGAGCAGAGAGAGGGTAAAGGGCCTTTCTCAAGGGCCTAACAGTGGTAGCTTGCCAAGCACGGGTATTGAACCCACAACCCTGTCATCAATAGCCTGGATCTGTAACCAACCGTTGAGCCACCACTGCCCCTAGGAGTCTCGGCTCATGCTAAACAGTTTGGACAGTATAAATGACTACTAGGGTCTATTAAAGCTGTTTCTCGAGCTGTGTATCAAGAAATAAATCATAGCGAATGTTTTTCACGGTGAGTTTTCAGGCTGTTTAACACTCAGATAATTATTTTTTATTTTGTCTTGTTATAAGTACAGTTAATTATTTACGCTGCCGTTCTTCCGCTCCCGAGTATAAAAGAAACAGGCCGTGTATAAAGAGAGAAGTCTTACAACATGATTTTTTTTTTTTTTATCATCGAATAACAAAGACCTTCTCAAAGCCGTAGAGACTTAAAACAGCTCTAGTTCGACTCCTCTCTCTGACCCTCGCATTGGGCCGAATTCCTCAGGCGAAGAGAAAACAAAACAAAAAAAAACCTGTGCGCAGAAATGGCGGCTTAAATATCGATAATGCTTTTTCTTCTTTCCAGCAGTCCAAGGTAACCATCTATTACAGTGTAGCTTGGCCCAGAATAAGAGAGGCTCCTACAATCCATTCCAGCGGCGTATATTCAGAGAGCAGATACCACATGCCTGCCTGCCACCACTGCGCAAGGGCCGATAAGCATCAAATTGCTTTGTGCAAGGGCAACATTCAATGACTCATATTTTATATGAGGCTGATAATGGAGATATTGTGTGCGTATGTGTGAGACTGTGTGTGGAGGAAATGTGTGTAGGGTATATATATATATATATACATTTCTATTTTTTTCCCTCCAAGCCTGTGCTGTGGGAGGAGTGGCCTTTATTTGACCCAAAGTCCCAGTTTCTTGTTTTTCTCAGGGTTTTCCCATGATAATGCCATGCTTGTGCTGCTTGTGTCCTCTTTCATCCTCATTAACTAATCCAATTAAGGGGAGGGGGGAGGGGGAGGGGCAAAGGGGCCTCCAAAAACATCCATCTCATTAAAACACGAGAGAGGACAATAAGAATCAATGACACAATTACACTAACCTGCTCTCCACACGCCAGTGTCATGTGTATTTTAGCCGTGATTAATTCCCGTCCCTGTTCAAACACGCCTCACGAGTGAATTACACATGTTCCATGTCCAGAAGTTTGTAGACACTGGCTCATTCGGGGTTTCTTCTGAAATCAATGGGTATTAATGGGGATTTTTTTTTTCTTCTGTGCTGCAGTAGCAGCATCTGCTCTTCTGGGAAGACTCTGCAGTAGATACTGGTACATCTGTGGAGCTATGAGGAAGGATTTGACTGCATTCACAAAGGTCAGGTGTCATCCCAAAGGTATTGGGTGGAGCTCGGTCATCATTCCAGAGAAAGCAGCTCCACCGCTCCACAGCCCAACAGTGGACGGGGGGGCTTTATACCTCTCACTCTCTTATTTAGGAGCGATCCAGAGCGACTTACAAAACTGCTTCACTTTTTACTCAAGAAGAAGCTCAGCTAGTTTAAATAGACTAAAAATTTAAAGATCCTCTAATCTTAGAGTCAATATGGAGACCATAATACTCTACTCTTCACCCAAGTCCTCTCAGAAGAGGAGGGTCTTCAGTCTGGGTTTGAGGACAGCGAGCGTTGGACTCTGCTGTTCGGACACCCAGGGGAAGTTCATTCCACCATTTCGGTGCAGGACAGTAAAAAGTCTGGACGCTCGTCTTCCGTAGATCTTAAAGGATGGCGGGTCGAGCCGAGCCGTACTTGAAGCTGGAAGGGCTCTTGAGGGCAGATCGGCTTTTGACCATCGCCATCAAGTACGGAGGGGCTGGCTGGTCCAGTCTTGGCTTTGTAGGCCAGCATCACTAGGTTCCCCAGGCCCTTGACCAGGCATGGACTCAGAGACAAGACCTCTAAAAAATGACCATTGGTATCAGCCACTAAGACTAACTTTAGCAGCTGATCCTTTAATAGTCCTGTAATATGGATGAGGACACTTAGACACTTTATTATGTTATCCATGGAGCACTTTTTGTAGGTACTGACCACTGCACGCCGGAAGCTCGCCAAGCCCTGCCTGAAGTTTTGGAGATGCTCTGACCCAGATTGTCCAGACATCACAGTTTGGTTTGTGGCAACTTCACTGAACATCTTACTAAGTGAGTTTGAAGTCTTAATACAATGAGAAGCTAACACCAGTTGGCTAACGCTGGACTCCTGAGATCATGTGACAATGTTGAGGTCATTTGGTGATGTGCTCTGATGTATTGTTACTGGGAAAAGCCACAGAATTATACATAACAAAACTGTTGGAATGGACGACTCACAATCCGCTATTGTTGCAACTCATAAAAGATCATGGACGTCTCTACAGTCTGAACGTACAGCTCTGCGATCCTTCTTCCCAGCATTATCAGTGGGTGTTTTCAGTCTACGCTCTTACCAGTTGAGATGTATACTGCTATGTAGCTCTACATGGGCACTCCACTCTCCTCACCTTTCTCTAGTGTTTCCAGACTCATCAGTACTGTTACTTTAAAGGATGTGTAGTATTTCAGTATTCATTCTTGATGTTGTGAAGTTTACTGAAATTGCACTGGAACCTGCTTGCTACATTTAAGCCATTGTTTTTTTCAGCCTGTTAGGCCTGCAACTGCTTTTTCTAGAATAAATTAAGGTAGTTGAGGGAAGGTCTTGAAAACAACACCCCCGCTGTGATTAGATCAGCTGGAGCATGTATAATCCTACTGCTTCTGAAAGCGAAGTACTACAACAACAAGTATAAACATGTAGCTAAATGGCTAAGTCTTGTGGTCAAATGGAAATCTAATGGTCAAGGAATACAGACGACTGTTAGTCAATTAATGCTAATGTATGCTTAAATGAAAATACCCATATGGAAATGTTTATGGATATGCATTTATATAGTAAATGTAGTATAGATTTTGAATACATTGCCTTTTATTAAAAAGCAATACATCTAACACACTTGTACATATTTCAGAATACATTCCCTGTATATTAAATTTATTTTAAAATACATTTATATATATATATATATATATATATATATATATATATATATATATATATATATATATATATATATATATTAAACACAGATATTCAGTATATCAAACATGTCCTGAGTTAAATATATATAAAGCATTAAAAAAATAATAATTTTATATATATATATATATATATATATATATATATATATATATATATATATATATTTTTTTTTTTTTTTTTTTTTTTTTTTACTGTTATCTTTATTTTTAGTATATTGTTGGTATATGCCAAATATATATAAAAAATATATTAAAAAAATACAATGAATTCTATAATTTTAAAATAATTATTTATTCCTAAAAATATTTACCAGATACATTTTAAACATTACAAATATATTAAATTAATGAAATAATAATAATAATAATAATAATAATAATAATAATACTTATTATCATCATTATTATTATTATTATTATTATTATTATTATTATTATTATTATTATAAATAATAATTATATATTTTTATAATAAGCTATTGGAAAATATTTTCATTATTGTAATTATAATAATAATAGCCTTATTTTGAAACAAATTTACTTTACTTGATAAATATCAGGACCCTGAATGCTTAATGTTTCAACACGTCATACAGGATGAAGTTCTATAAGTACTTGCTGGCACTGCACAGATGCCCATAGTACAGTTTCTGCTGGTTTTGGAGAAATACTTGGTACAGTAGTTTAGTGTTCATTTGGAGGATCTGTACTTTACTGGACTAACATCAGGACTGAATACTCAATAAAGGAAGGATCAGTGATGACATCACACATCATAAAGGAAGAAAAACAGCGCTCAGATTGCGGCGGCAGCATTGTTATCCTGTTGGCTGGGCTCGGTTGAAAGCTCTACATGAGAGAAAGTTTTGGTTGTAAAATTTGTATCTGCATGCATGTGTGTGTGCGTGTGTGAGTGTGAGTGTGTATCCATGTGATGGATGGCTAGGTGACAGTGAGCAGATGCGAGTGGTTGATGAATTGCAGGGACATCTGAAGTGAGAGACAAACAGAGCTCAAAAGCCTGGCTGTTTCAGTATGCATGCACACACTCTCAAACATCCACACACACACACACACACACACATACGAGTATTCGCGAATGCACACAAATAAACGGCTAAACTCTAACACCTACACACTTGGTGGCAACCTCACTCAGCGGTTGCATCTTGGGACATTATTGCCTCTAGCTACAGTCGGCCCTCTCCCAAAATGAAATAAATAAACCGGCACGCCGAAATCTGGAGCCATCTGTCAGCACTGACACTGTCAGATATGCACCCAGCCACCCAGCGCCTATCAGTCAAAACACACACACACACACACACACACACACACACACAACTTCAGATTTAACTTCGTTACAACTTCAGCTTACAGATTCAAATCCAAACAAAGCACCCCGGCGGTCACCGTGCTGAAGCTCCTCGGCAACGCAACGTAACGCAGTGAATAACGCTGTTAAATAATAATAATGTGGATGCTAATTGGCCGGAGAATGTTAATTGAAGATTAACGGCGTGGGAGGGTGAAGTGTGATGGCTGTGGCTGTTTTTTTAAAAGCTAGATTTACACCTTCACTACTTTCAACTCTCGGTGCACCACAGTGGCTCCGGCTGATATATATGCGAATGAAAAAGTCAAAAGCGCCTCTTGTTCTTTGAGGTTAAACATACAGGTTTGTTTTGTTTTCTTCGGAGGTATGAAAGATTAAATTAGCATAAGCCGCATAAGTAAATGCACCCGCCCGGTATGCTTGATGTATGGGAGTAGTTATGGAGCCTGACGGTTTCTTGCCAGAACACAAGACCAAACAATGCAGGTGGGAACCGGTCAGATTAGGTTGTTGGCCTTGCTGGGAAGCCCAAGAGTGCATGAAACACAGCACAAGTCAGGCAACAGCAACGTAAGTGAATTGAAAGTAAAGAGAAATGAAATAAAGTTAAATAAAGAATTGAGTCATACTGTAAAACACAAGTGGACCCTTTCTTTCAAGCTGAGGACTCCTGAACAGGCAGTTCTTGAAGGTGAGGTGTTAAAAACGTAGGCGTAAGACTCAAAACTGTGATGTTCCAGATGATCGGAGGGTCAGAGCATCTCCAAAACATCAGACAGGCCCTGTGGGGTGTTTCCAGTATGCAGTGGACAGTACCGACCAAATGTGCTGTATGGAAGGACAACCAGTGAACCAAAGGACAAGGTCAAGGACTCACTGCTCAACTGATTCATGGAGGCCCCGCCCACCTCACAACTTACAGGACTCTGGATAGTCTTGGTGGCAGATACCACTTGTGAGGTCTTGTGGAGTCCATGCCTCAAATGGTCAGATCTGTTGTGGTGGGACAAGGCGGACCCGTACGTATCCCCCCCCCCCCCCCCCAATCACATGCAACACTCCCCACACTAGTGAGGTCGAGACCAACACACGCCCCCCACGTTCCCAGCCAATTATGTCTATTTTTCCAACCGCTGCTGATGCAGCATCACCAGGCAACCAGCGCATCCCTGCCCTGGCTCGGATGCCAGTGACGGCTGGCACCCATCTCTCCACCCTAGATAGAGAAAGGCCAATTGCGGGGGGTCTGGCTGCTGATGGCTAGCAGCATGAATGGGATTCGAACCTTAGTCAGCGTCTTAGCCTCTGCTGGGCCATCCGGGGTCCCCTGTGTGTAAAGGTTCCTCACATTTACAAACTGTATCTCAATTACTAAAGTGGTTCTTTAATTAAAGGAGTCATTTACTAAACGGTTCTTCAGGGAACCACAATTGGTTATTTTCTGATAGAACTAAAAAACATTGCGTCTGACTCCTTGATTTTTTAGCAGAGCACATCTAGGATGACTTGCACAATCTGAACCTGTTATATAAGCTGTACTGCTCCCTCCAAGAATTGTAAAGGCTGTCATACACTGAAGACAATGTGAATAAACTCACACACACACAAATAAAGACTATCACTTTTCACACCAGGCATGATAGGCATGGTTTTTGAAATATTGTGATGTTGTTCACACCAGCAATACAAATAAACAAACATGATGTTTTTCAGTGGCAGAAATGTTCTGTTCTTCTAACAAGCAAGAGCAAGCGGTAGTTGGGTAGGCTACTGCCCGTTTCAGAAGAGTGGAAGGAGAGCCTGACCTCCTGATCTCCCGCTGAAAACGTCCAGACCGCTCGTTTGTTATCGTCTTGTAAAAAGACTCATTGCTACGTTCAGAGGCGATATTCTCTTGGAGTCGACTCACAACTGAATCGACTCACAACTGAATCGACTCCTCAAACCCAGCATTACTGTAACCAATCCAAAACTACAAAACTGTCAAATCTAATTACACCAGACTAATCTACACCTAATCTTAATCTACACCTAAACCCACATGTTAATCTACACCTAAACCTACACCCTAATCTGCATCTAAACCTACACCTTAATCTACACCTAAACCTACATCTTAATCTTCACCTAAACCTACATCTTAATCTACACCTAAACCTACATCTTAATCTTTACCTAAACCTACATCTTATTCTACAGCTAAACCTACACCTTAATGTATACCTTAACACTATATTTAAATCTACAGCTAAACCTACATCTTAATCTAAACTTAAACCTAATCTTAATCTACACCTGAACCTACATCTTAATCTACATCTAAACCTGCACCTTAATTTACACCTTAACCTACATCTTAATCTACAGCTAAACCTACACCTTAATCTACACCTAAACCTACACCCTAATCTACACCTAAGCCTACACCTTAATCTACACCTAAACCTACATCTTAATCTTCACCTAAACCTACATCTTAATCTACAGCTAAACCTACACCTTAATGTATACCTTAACCTACATCTTAATCTACATCTAAACCTGCACCTTAATCTACACCTTAACACTATATTTTAATCTACACCTGAACCTACATCTTAATCTACATCTAAACCTACACCTTAATTTACACCTTAACCTATGTCTTAATCTACAGCTAAACCTACGTCCTTAATCTACACCTAAACCTACATCTTAATATACACTTTAACCTACATCTTAATCTGCATTTAAACCTACATCTGAATCTACACCTAAACCTAATCCTACACCTTAATCTTCACCTAAACCTACATCTACACCTACACCTAACCTACACCTAAATCTAATCTTAACCTAACTTTAACCTACACCTTAACCTACATCTAAACCTACACCTAAGCCTAAACCTAACCCTAAACTACACCTACTTTTAACTTAACCTACACCTTAACCTACACCTAAACAGAACCTTAACCTACACCGTAACCTTCACCTAAACCTAACCCTAACCTACATCTAAATCTAATCTTAACCTAACTTTAATTTACACCTAAACCTAACCTACACCTAAACCTAATTTGAACCTAACCTACACCTTAATCTACCTTAATCTTAACCTAAACCTAAGACTAACTCAATCCTAACCTACAGATAAATCTAACTGTAACCTACACCTGAACAAGACTATGTAGTCTAATCCTTTTAATGTCTGTAAAAAAGTGCGGCTTGCTGGGACACACTCGATTGGTCTGCTTAATTGTTGCAATACTGAGGTTAGAGGCCCGATACAGACCATCAAAATAATGTCTTTAGCCTGGAGTTGTGATGTTGATATGATGCCTCAGAAGCATGCGTGAAAGCAGCGCACAGAAAGCAATCCTTTTTTCTTTTTGACAATTTCATATTATTCCAACAAACTACTGAGTCAGATCTCCTTCTGCCTTAATAACAAACCTGCTATTCCTGCAGAGGCAGGCGTTTATTGATGTTTACTGACCTGCAAAACAAAAACACAAGCTTCCCGCATTCGGCCCGTTTCTGTGTTTCTGTGCTGTTTTCTTCAGCTCCGGGACAGCAGGACATCTTGCGGTATGATATACCCCTGTCGTCACCCTCTAAATGTACAGAATGAATGAAGTGCTTAGTGTTCCCCTTTGAGGACACTCTTAAAAAAGCTCCAAGGGAGCCAACAGTGGACCTTCCAGACAGACATCCTGCTGTGAATGGAAAAAGGCAGTAATAGAGACGGGGAATTAGAGATGACGAAAGGTTCGGTACATGTACTGTACAGGAAGTGGCTGGCACAGTTAATCCGTGTCTCCTTTTTTATATTCACTGCTGTTCACTCTTATGAATACTTACCAGTTTAGTGGTAACATGGTAACATTTGAGGTCATATTTTGAACCCTAGAGAACATTCGATATGTGTTAGACTCATTGCTGATCAAACAGCCTGAAGCTTTTCCTTCTCCTAATAATTTCATCTCTACCTTCCCACAGTTTTCCCACCCCAGCACCACTCTATGCCCCTCCATTCAGGCTTATTGTACTTTGTTTTAGAGGAGGAATTAACTGATTGACCGCCTTGGCTGAGAGAGTGCCGTCAGGACCTGCATCAGGCCCTTTCTGATTAGATGGAGTAGCATGGAGTTGTGCACTGTTTAAAGTATAAGATTTTTGAAATCTTCAATTTGAAACTGCGGTGAAACATCTTAAGGTGCTTTAAGGAACCATCAGGGAACCCTTTGCTTCTAAAACCCTTTTTTTGAAGGTTCCTCAAAGTACCTTAAGAGGTTCCTCCATAGTCTCAAACTTCCAAAAGTTCCTCAAGGATCTTATGCTTTTAACAGTGTAGTTGGGCTGTCAGGCAACTAGCTAGTTAATCACAGAGCCACTATGGCCAATGTGATCTAATTAGTTTATTAGTTTATGAGTCAAAAGGGAGGTAACAGGGTGGTGGAGGGTTGTGAAGACTTGTTTTAAAAGGCACGTGAACTAGGTAGAGATGGTATTTATAGGTTGTTAGATTAGGAGGAAGGGTTTTAGGCATGTTCCTCGTCCGAATTTTTTGTTATGACTCTCGCAGCAGCAGTTCAGGGCTCAAACTAGATATAGATGTAGTAGCTTCGGTTGGGTTTATCTCAATGGCAAACAGAGTGATGGACACGTACATGGTTTCATAATGAAATGCATGAGATGCACTTTTACTATTGAAACAATCTATCTACTGGACAAATCACTATATCCAGAGGAAACCAAGATATCTAGAGAAAACCAAGATACCCAGAGGAAACCAGGATATTCAGAAGAAACCAGGATATTCAGAGGAAACCAAGATATCCAGAGGAAACCATGATATTCAGAGGAAACCAAGATACCCAGAGGAAACCAAGATACCCAGAGGAAACCAAGATATCCAGAGGAAACCAAGATATCCAGAGGAAACCAGGATATTCAGAGGAAACCAGGATATTCAGAGTAAACCAGGACATCCAGAGGAAACCAAGATATCCAGAGGAAACCAGGATATTCAGAGTAAACCAGGATATTCAGAGGAAACAAGAATATTCAGAGGAAACCAAGATACCCAGAGGAAATCAGGATACCTATAGGAAATCCGGATATTCAGACGAAAAAAAATCTGGTTCCTTGACGAGTAGGCGAGTCCGGCTCCGCCTCTGGTTTCAGATTTGAACATGGCGGACAATTTTGTCTGTATTTCTGTAGAACAGAAGGACAAAGAACCAGAGTGTCCATGTTTTCTACAGTCAGTGGTCTGATCCAATTAGCTCATTTGTCTCTGGAAATGGAATGAATCGTCCACTGGGAGAAAAGTGTGTAAAGTTTGAATCTTGCAATGAGGAATCGCACGTCAACAGCGAGTATTCGTCCAATTCAGTGACCTGGGGGCACCAAATCAGTTCTCCAGCATGTGCTGTCTGTTTTCCTTCGTCAGACCGCCTGTAGACCACGCTAGCCCAGAGTGCTAACGCCTACGAGCCACTAACCCTTTCATCCATATAGTTGTAGGCAGTTGGAGTTGATTCATTTTGGATCTTATCAGTTTGAACCTATTAGCACTGGCTTACGCAACAAGAAAACACTTGCTTTTCTTGCCGTAGAAACGAAGCAAAAAGCACAATATCAATTACTCATGCCGTGTAATGAGGCTATTTCAAAGAGTACTTTAGATCAACTGAGAATAATACATGGTAATACTGGCCGCTTGAGAGTAAGAGAGCAAATTGGAGAGACAGTGTGTTCCTAGTGGGGATGTACAGTACTTGAGCGGGCGAGTCAGAGTGGTAGACAGCTGTCTACACTATTCACACTTACATACTGTATATATAGGACAGAGAACGATCCCTCAGTATGCTGCCTCAGGGTTTCCTGCTATACATGGACGGACCCACAATCGACCTCCGACCTGACAACTTTCGGTAGATAGTTGTGAAAAAACGAAAACAAACGAAACAAACACAGTGAGTAAACACACAAACATAAGCTGCACAGACACTACTGCACTGCTCCAAATATACAAGCTAATAATGTAGGCTATGGAATATATGGACGAACACATGGCTGTTTAGGTACAGGCATATATACTTCTCAGCTTGTCTGGAGAATGGCGCGACAGCTGTAGCCGGACGCGACAGTGGATATCTGGTGTTTGATCAAATCACATGGTGTCACGTGTCTCCGAGTGAGGGTTTACGCCCCAAACTGAAATTCATCAACAGTAGGAGGAGAATCGCCATGACGACTGAAATCTGGAGAACTCCCAGCATCAGCATCTCTCTCCTGTTTTCTCTCTTTCTATCTCATTCTCTCTCTCTCTCTCTCTCCTTCTCTCTCTCTCTCTCCTTCTCTCTCTCTCTCTCTCTCTCTCTCTCTCTCTCTGTCTCTCTCACACACACACACTTTCTCTCTCTCTCTCTCTCTCTCTCTCTCTCTCTCTCTTTCTTTTCCTATTTTTGATGTCTCTCATCCACTTGTTTTTTTTACTCTCTCTCTCTCTCTCTCTCTCTCTCTCTCTCTCTCTGTCTCTTACACACACACACACTTTCTCTCTCTCTTTCTTTTCCTATTTTTTGATGTCTCTCACCCACTTGTTTTTTTATTCTCTCTCCCTCTCTCTCTCTCTCTCTCTCTCTCTCTCTCTCTCTCTCACACACACACACTTTCTCTCTCTCTCTCTCTCTCTCTCTCTCTCTCTCTCTCTCTCTCTTTCTCTCTTGGTTAATTTAATTTTTTCCTTTTGTCTCTCTGTCTCATTATCTCTTACTCACTCCGCTCATTCGGCCTGTCTCCCTACCACCCCCCCCCCCCCCCACTCTCTCTCTCTCTCTCACCCGCTCACTCATTCCCCATTCCCAGGCTACACCAAACCATGTTGGGGCTCTGCATGTTCACCAGCACGTTAGTATCTGTTTAGCGTTCCATCAATTTACCTTCATCTACCTGCCTAATGAGTGGAACATGGAGAGGGAGGTTTGGGAGGGTGTA
>NW_027326684.1:0-35235 GCF_030463535.1 Salminus brasiliensis
TGCTCTCTCTCTCTCTCTCTCTCAGGCTTATTGGGAGCAGTTGGAGGAGCAGAGCACAGAGATGAGCTTGTCTGAGTTACTGATGTCGGAGGAGCTGCAGCACAGGTAGAGCAGGGACGAACGACCATTTAAGGGTTTCCTTAAAACTTCATACTGGATATTAATGCTATTAGAACTTCATACTGGATATTAATGCTATTAGAACTTCATACTGGACATTAATGCTATTAGAACTTCATACTGGATATTAATGTTATTAGAACTTCATACTGGATATTAATGTTAATAGAGCTTCATACTGGATATTAATGCTATTAGAACTTCATACTGGATATTAATGCTATTAGAACTTCATACTGGACATTAATGCTATTAGAACTTCATACTGGATATTAATGTTATTAGAACTTCATACTGGATATTAATGTTAATAGAGCTTCATACTGGATATTAATGCTATTAGAACTTCATACTGGATATTAATGATATTAGAGCTTCATACTGGATATTAATGTTAATAGAGCTTCATACTGGATATTAATGCTATTAGAACTTCATACTGGATATTAATGATATTAGAGCTTCATACTGGACATTAATGCTATTAGAACTTCATACTGGATATTAATGTTATTAGAACTTCATACTGGATATTAATGCTATTAGAGCTTCATACTGGATATTAATGTTATTAGAGCTTCATACTGGATATTAATGTTAATAGAGCTTCATACTGGATATTAATGCTATTAGAACTTCATACTGGATATTAATGTTATTAGAGCTTCATACTGGATATTAATGCTATTAGAGCTTCATACTGGATATTAATGTTATTAGAACTTCATACTGGATATTAATGTTATTAGAGCTTCATACTGGATATTAATGCTATTAGAGCTTCATACTGGATATTAATGTTATTAGAGCTTCATACTGGATATTAATGCTATTAGAACTTCATACTGGATATTAATGTTATTAGAGCTTCATACTGGATATTAATGTTATTACAGCTTCATACTGGATATTAATGATATTAGAACTTCATACTGGATATTAATGCTATAAGAACTTCATACTGGATATTAATGCTATTAGAACTTCATACTGGATATTAATGTTATTACAGCTTCATACTGGATATTAATGCTATTAGAACTTCATACTGGATATTAATGCTATTAGAGCTTCATACTGGATATTAATGTTATTAGAGCTTCATACTGGATATTAATGCTATTAGAGCTTCATACTGGATATTAATGCTATTAGAACTTCATACTGGATATTAATGTTATTAGAGCTTCATACTGGATATTAATGTTATTAGAACTTCATACTGGATATTAATGTTATTAGAGCTTCATACTGGATATTAATGCTATTAGAGCTTCATACTGGATATTAATGTTATTAGAGCTTCATACTGGATATTAATGCTATTAGAACTTCATACTGGATATTAATGTTATTAGAGCTTCATACTGGATATTAATGTTATTACAGCTTCATACTGGATATTAATGATATTAGAACTTCATACTGGATATTAATGCTATTAGAACTTCATACTGGATATTAATGCTATTAGAACTTCATACTGGATATTAATGTTATTACAGCTTCATACTGGATATTAATGCTATTAGAACTTCATACTGGATATTAATGCTATTAGAACTTCATACTGGATATTAATGCTATTAGAGCTTCATACTGGATATTAATGTTATTAGAGCTTCATACTGGATATTAATGCTATTAGAGCTTCATACTGGATATTAATGCTATTAGAGCTTCATACTGGATATTAATGTTATTACAGCTTCATACTGGATATTAATGCTATTAGAACTTCATACTGGATATTAATGCTATTAGAACTTCATACTGGATATTAATGCTATTAGAGCTTCATACTGGATATTAATGTTATTACAGCTTCATACTGGATATTAATGCTATTAGAGCTTCATACTGGATATTAATGCTATTAGAGCTTCATACTGGATATTAATGTTATTAGAACTTCATACTGGATATTAATGTTATTAGAGCTTCATACTGGATATTAATGTTATTAGAACTTCATACTGGATATTAATGTTACTATAATCAGGTTAATGAAATCTTAATCATTAAACACTCATTTTCATTGCAGCCTCTGAACTATGGGTAACGTGGAGAGTCAGTGTGGTAGCCATGGTTTCTATGGGGACCGGCAGCGGCAGCTGTCACGGAAGCGCGTGTCCCGCTCGCTGCGGCTGTCCGGGAAGCAGTCCTATCATTCCCACCACGCAGGGTCTGGGAAGCCGGAACACCGTAACTCTGAGACCAGCACGCGCTCCAGCAGCACTCCCAGCATCCCTCAGTCCCTCGCTGAGCACGGCCTGGAGCCCTTCGACGACAACGACGCTGGGCTTCCGGACTTCAGCGCCCCCATCTGGGTGGACCGAGTGGCTATGAACCTGCGGCCCATGACCTTCCACACTGACCCCACCAGCACCTCAGCCTCCGAAAAGGAAAATACACAGGAGAGCACCGAGCCACACGGGGGCACCAAATCCCCTCAGCCCCGGGACGGCAGCAGCTTCAAGAAGAATTCGGTGAGTAGTTTAGTTTTTATTATATTTTAATTTCATATCTGTTTTAAGTTCTAGCTAATAACGGTTCTCTCTCTCTATGTAAGACGAAGCGTTCTAAGTCGGCGGACATGTGGAGGGAGGACTCTCTGGAGGTTTCTCTTTCCGACGCCAGTCTGGAGAACCTCACCAGCACAGAGGAGATTGCGGACGCTCCAGACTCCACGCGGGCTAACTCACTAGACGAGCTGTATGGGCCGCAGAGCCACGGACGCTATGTTAAACGCCACAAGGGCGGCGCTATAGGGGCGGACAGCGAGGAGGACAAGATGCTGTCTCCGTGCGATGACGACGGCACCAATTACGGAGCGTTCACCCTGCCCTGCCGCCGGTCACACTGCCTGTCAGAGGGAGTCACCAGCCACCAGGGGGCCATGCAGGGCAGACGGGCGCAAACCATACAGGTACCAGCTTTTGTCTGTTTTTTATGGGCATGTCCCAAACCGACCTCTACTTGAATATGTAGTGAACTTCTAGCTAGGGAGCAAGAGAGTTGAACAAGCTGGACATGTGACACTGATAGCGTAGCCTGTTCTGTACGAATGCTGTAGGACTAAATTGCTAAATTGACCTAAAAAGGGTTTGAATGTGTGTTACATAGGAAACAGGCTAATTTGATGCTTTTCATTTTATGTTAAATTGAGAATTTTTAGGTTTGATTTCCATGTTATTTGTGCTTTTTCAACTAACAGGGCTGAAAGCAGAGGGGTTGAAAGTAGCAGGACTCACAGTCTGTACTGTACTGTGGCTGGAAGTAATAGAGTAACATTAACAGGGTTCAAATGGGTGTAACAGGATTGAAAGTAACAGGCCTGAAAGTAACCGAAGTAAAAGTGGAAAGTTACACAGTCAACAATAACTGAGTGTAAAGTTACAGGTTTAAATAACACAGTTGAACAGTACTGAAAGTAACAGGGTTGACCGTAACAGATCTGAAAGTAACAGGCTTGAAAGTAACAGACCTGAAAGTAACATGCCTGGAAGTAACAGGCCTGAAAGTAACAGGACTGAAAGTAACAGGATTGACAGTATCAGGCCTGAAAGTAACAGGTTTGAAAATAACGGGGCAGTAAATAACCAAAGTGAAAGTGGAAAGTTACACAGTTGACAGTAACAGGCATTAAAGTAACAGGGTTGACAGTAACAGGCATTAAAGTAACAGGGTTGACAGTAACAAGCATTAAAGTAACAGGGTTGACAGTAACATGCCTGAAAGTAACAGGCCTGAAAGTAACAGGACTGAAAGTAACAGGATTGACAGTATCAGGCCTGAAAGTAACAGGATTGACAGTATCAGGACTGAAAGTTACAGGTTTGAAAATAACGGGCAGTAAATAACCAAAGTGAAAGTGGAAAGTTACACAGTTGTTAGTAACAAAATTTAAAGTAACAGGGTTGACAGTAACAGGGTTTAAAGTAACAGGGTTGACAGTAACAGGCTTTAAAGTAACAGTGTTGACAGTAATAGGCATTAAAGTAACAGGGTTGACAGTAACAGGCATTAAAGTAACAAGCCTGAAAGTAACAGGCATTAAAGTAACAGGATTGAAAGTAACAGGCATTGAAGTAACAGAGTTGACAGTAACAGGCCTGAAAGTAACAGTGGTGGGCAGTCTGTACTGTAGAGGGGTTTTGCTCACTCTTGCGCTCTGATGTTTTAACTGGACGTTAAAATCCCCACAGAATTTCACCTCTTGCAGGGAGTTTGAACTGGCTCTGGCTGTCATTGCTTCCCCACCCTACTGTTCATCAAGCTAAATCCACAGCTGAAGAAGCAAACCTCCTGAGATCCTGCATTTGAGCTAAAAGGGGGAAACTGGGGGGTTACTGGGAGAGATACTTGGCCAAGTTACCCCTTTATTTTGGCTCAGTATACTGGGATTTGAACCGCCAACCGTATGGATGTTATTGGATTAGTGGTGCTGCATTCTCTGCATGCTTCCAGCTCCGACCGAGGAGCCGCGCTGATCTGTGGAGCGTTCACCTCCTTTCTTATGCTAATGAGGGCCGAGTGACATGGGAACACACTAGGAAATATGTGTGAGAGAGAGAGAAAAGTTAATGTGTGTGTGTGTGTCTGTGAGTGTGTGTATGTTGGTGTGCCTCTATCACAGAAGAGATGAATGGCGTGCCGCGCCGGCCTGTGAGGGTCATGTGACCCTCAGTAGATGCTGGGTTTGCCCCCCCCCCCCCCCCATGTGTGTGTGCAGCAGTACAAGGTGGTATTGTACAGTACACATGCAGCACACTACTCTCTGTAAACACACCCAGGCTAGCTGCTAACGCTGCAGTAGCTCGCTGTAACAGCATGTCTTCAGCGTCTGAGGACACTGTGGGGTCTGCAGGTCAGGTAGGAGAGGGGCTTCAGAATGAGGGACTTCAGAATGGGGGAGATTGAGCAGGAATGGAAGATACTGGACTTGGTGAAGTGTGAGCAGGGGGTATGCGATATGGGCTGAAGTCTTACTGCGCTATTTTTGTTTTTTCCATATATATATATATATATATATATAATCACCAATAATGGTTGATATTTAAAAAAAAAACGATTGCAATATAAGAATAAGATATTTGGCCCTGGCCATACATCTAGAGTGCCAGTAGAGGGCGCACCAGTGCCATGTACTGACAGGAAGTGAGTGTTCCCCATACACTTTTTAAGCTAATTGACTTTAGCTTAATTTTCTGTTTACGTTTTTCTGTGGATGAACAGGGTTGAAAGTAACAGTAGAAGGTAGCAGAGTGGAACGTAACAGGGATGACAGCAACAGTGAATGTAACAGGATGGAATTTTACAAAGCTGAAGGTAACAGGACTGAAAGTAACAGGGCTGAAAAATTCATGTTAGAAAGTTGAAAGTAACAGCGTGGGAAGTAATAGTGCTGAAAGTAACATGGTGGAATGTTACATAGTTAAAAGTAACAGGTCTGACAGTAACAGCTTTGTGAATTACAGGGTTAAATGTAAAAGTCCTGAAAGTAAAGGGGTTGAAAATCACAGTCCTGAAAGTAACAGGGTTGAAAGTAACAGTCCTAAAAGTAACAGGGTTGAAAGTGACAGGGTTGAGAACCACAGTCCTGAAAGTAAAAGGGTTGAAAATCACAGTCCTATAAGTAACAGGGTTGAGAGCCACAGTCCTGAAAGTAACAGGGTTGAACATCACAGTCCTGAAAGTAACAGGACTGAAAGTAACAGGGTTGAACATCACAGTCCTGAAAGTAACAGTCCTGAAAGTAAAGGGGTTGAAAATCACAGTCCTGAAAGTAACAGGGTTGAACATCACAGTCCTGAAAGTAACAGGACTGAAAGTAACAGGGTTGAAAGTAACAGGACTGAAAGTAACAGGGTTGAACATAACAGTCCTGAAAGTAACAGGACTGAAAGTAACAGGGTTGAACATCACAGTCCTGAAAGTAACAGTCCTGAAAGTAACAGGGTTGAAAGTAACAGGACTGAAAGTACCAGTCCTGAAAGTAACAGTCCTGAAAGTAACAGGACTGAAAGTAACAGGGTTGAACATAACAGTCCTGAAAGTAACAGTCCTGAAAGTAACAGGGTTGAAAGTAACAGGGTTGAAAGTAACAGGACTGAAAGTACCAGGGTTGAACATAACAGTCCTGAAAGTAACAGGACTGAAAGTAACAGGGTTGAACATCACAGTCCTGAAAGTAACAGGACTGAAAGTAAAGGGGTTGAAAATCACAGTCCTGAAAGTAACAGGGTTGAAAGTAACAGTCCTAAAAGTAACAGGGTTGAAAGTGACAGGGTTGAGAACCACAGTCCTGAAAGTAAAAGGGTTGAAAATCACAGTCCTATAAGTAACAGGGTTGAGAGCCACAGTCCTGAAAGTAACAGGGTTGAACATCACAGTCCTGAAAGTAACAGGACTGAAAGTAACAGGGTTGAACATCACAGTCCTGAAAGTAACAGTTCTGAAAGTAAAGGGGTTGAAAATCACAGTCCTGAAAGTAACAGGGTTGAACATCACAGTCCTGAAAGTAACAGGACTGAAAGTAACAGGGTTGAAAGTAACAGGACTGAAAGTAACAGGGTTGAACATAACAGTCCTGAAAGTAACAGGACTGAAAGTAACAGGGTTGAACATCACAGTCCTGAAAGTAACAGGACTGAAAGTAACAGGGTTGAACATCACAGTCCTAAAAGTAACAGGGTTGAAAGTAACAGGGTTGAAAGTGATATAGTTCAGAGTAGCAGGTCTGAGAACTACAGGCTGGTATATAACAGGAATGACAGTAACAGTAGATGGTAACAGCAAGCATATGTGTGTGTGTGTGTGTGTGCTTGCTTGTATGCAGGATGTCACGGCGGGTGACGGCAGCGAGCTGGAGGACAGTGGGATTGATGGGCTGATTGGAGACAGTGAGGTGCCCCAGCCCCGCCGCTATAAGGCCATGTCCGCCTCTTTCTCTGCTTACTCCACACCAGCGGGGGGCGCCTTTGCTGGCAGCGACAGCGGCAGCAGCAGCGGGGCTGGAGCTGGAGAAGGAGTGCAGGTAAGCCAGGTTTATGGGCAGCCTGTCCTCGTCCTGTTCATGTCTGTTACACTAAAAACGTGAGGACCGAGCACCACCGGGGGGGTTGTGCATTGCCACTGATCATCATGGTTTCGGTATAATGGGAGGAATGGGAATCGGCCGGGCTCCTCGTAAACTGCTTCTCTGGCTGTGTCTTCAAACGCAGGGCGTGTATGAGAACTTCCGGCAGGAGCTGGAGAAGAGCGCGTGCCAGGCGGAGCGGGCGGAGGAGCGGGCGTCGGCCTTGAGCGACGAGCAGAGCAGCATCACGCTAAGCTCCGCCTACCACACAGAGCCCATGCTTGGCCTGGCCTATCACGTGGAGCCATTGCTGGGAGTAGCTGCCGCTCAGGGCAGCGTGCGCAAAGCTGGCCGGCTGACCATCAAGAACCTGCTCGTGCACAAGAAGAACAAGAAGGTGGAGCTCGCCGCCCGCCGCAAGTGGAAGAGCTACTGGGTCTCCCTCAAAGGTGCTGTCTCAGTGCTTCACCTCCTGCACAGCTCTGTTATTCATAAATCACAATATTCATAATTCATATTCATTCAAATATGCCATTACATTAAGGCACACCTGCAGTTCTCACAATTAGCCACTAGGGAGCAGCATTATATCATTCAACAATAAATAAACACTTGCCTGAACTGGCCTGAAATAAGTGGACACAATATTTTTTTAATTATGCTTTTATCCACTGCAATTGATTTGCTTTCTGTTCTGTCTTATTACATTATATTGATTAGTAACTACAATAAATATCAAAAGAATAATTCTAAATGATTCATAGTAGATATTGAATAATTCATATTTCATTCTGAACTATGCTGATCAGATAGATAGATAGAACATATTTAATCATTTATTTATTTATTTTAGTCGATGCTGAATCATTCATAACAGGTGCTCAATAATTCAAAGTAGATATTGAATAATTCATAGAGATACTAAACAAAATAACTCATGGTTCGAATCAGATCGTGTTTCTGTGGCATTTGTGTTGTTTGCATTAGTGATTTTTATTTTGACAGTTTTTTGTATTTGAGACTTTTGTTTTGACATGGTTTGTTTGCATTAGTGACTTTTATTTTGACACAGTTTACATTAGTGACTTATTTTCACAGTTTGTTTGCGTTAGTGACTTTTTGATATGGTTTGTTTGCGTTAGTGATTTTTATTTTGACAGTTTTTTGTATTTGTGACTTATTTTCACATGGTTTGTTTGCATTAGTGACTTTTATTTTGACACAATTTGCATTAGTGACTTTTATTTTGATGGTTTGTTTGCGTTAGTGACTTTAATTTTGACAGGTTTTTGTATTTGTGACTTATTTTGACACAGTTTGTTTGCATTAGTGACTTTTATTTTGATGGTTTGTTTTTGTTAGTGACTTATTTTGACAGTTTGTTTGCGTTAGTGACTTTTATTTTGACAGGTTTTTGTATTTGTGACTTATTTTGATGGTTTGTTTGCGTTAGTGACTTTTATTTTGACAGGTTTTTGTATTTGTGACTTTTATTTTGACACAGTTTGTTTGCATTAGTGACTATGATATGGTTTGTTTGCATTAGTGACTTTTATTTTGACAGTTTGTTTGCGTTAGTGACTTTTATTTTGACAGTTTTTTGTATTTGTGACTTATTTTCACATGGTTTGTTTGCATTAGTGACTTTTATTTTGACACAATTTGCATTAGTGACTTTTATTTTGATGGTTTGTTTGCGTTAGTGACTAATTTTGACAGGTTTTTGTATTTGTGACTTATTTTGACACAGTTTGTTTGCATTAGTGACTTTTATTTTGATGGTTTGTTTTTGTTAGTGACTTATTTTGACAGTTTGTTTGCGTTAGTGACTTTTATTTTGACAGGTTTTTGTATTTGTGACTTATTTTGATGGTTTGTTTGCGTTAGTGACTTTTATTTTGACAGGTTTTTGTATTTGTGACTTTTATTTTGACACAGTTTGTTTGCATTAGTGACTTTTATTTTGACGGTTTGTTTGCGTTTGTGACTTTTATTTTGACAGGTTTTTGTATTTGTGACTTTTATTTTGACACAGTTTGTTTGCATTAGTGACTATGATATGGTTTGTTTGCATTAGTGACTTTTATTTTGACAGTTTGTTTGCGTTAGTGACTTTTATTTTGACAGTTTGTTTGCGTTAGTGACTTTTATTTTGACAGGTTTTTGTATTTGTGACTTTTATTTTGACGGTTTGTTTGCGTTAGTGACTTTTATTTTGACGGTTTGTTTGCGTTAGTGACTTTTATTTTGACGGTTTGTTTGCGTTAGTGACTTTTATTTTGAGGGTTTGTTTGCGTTAGTGACTTTTATTTTGACGGTTTGTTTGCGTTCGTTTATTTCGGGTCTGTTTTTTCTGTTATCACGTCACTGTTATGGTGAGACTTCAGATACTCCTGGACTCTGGAGGGTGACTCTTCCTGTAATACTTAGAGTTGCTTACTGAAGTGATGACGGAATTGGTCGCACATTAAATCGTGCTTGTTGGTTTTCCCAGGATGCACTCTGTTTTTCTACGAGACGGATGGGCGTTCGGGAATCGATCACACCAGCGTTCCCAAACACGCCGTATGGGCGGAGAACAGCATCGTGCAGGCTGTCCCGGAGCATCCCAAAAAAGACTTCGTTTTCTGCCTCAGTAACTCCATGGGGGACTCGTACCTGTTCCAGGTAAACATGCTGAATCAGTTTTGAATCAATCAATTAGTATCTGAATCAATCAATTCAGATACTGAATAATTAATAGTGGATACTGAATAATTCATAGTGGATACTGAATCATTTGTAGTAGATACTGAATAATTCATAGTGGATATTGAATCATTTATAGTGGATACTGAATCATTTGTAGTGGATACTGAATAATTCATAGTGGATACTGAATCATTTATAGTGGATACAGATTCATTCATAGTGGATACTGAATCATTTGTAGTGGATATTGAATCATTTATAGTGGATACAGATTCATTCATAGTGGATACTGAATAATTCATAGTGGATACAGATTCATTTATAGTGGATACTGAATAATTCATAGTGGATACTGAATCATTTATAGTGGATACTGAATAATTCATAGTGGATACTGAATCATTTATAGTGGATACAGATTCATTCATAGTGGATACTGAATCATTTATAGTGGATACTGAATAATTCATAGTGGATACTGAATCATTTATAGTGGATACTGAATAATTCATAGTGGATACTGAATCATTTATAGTGGATACTGAATAATTCATAGTGGATACTGAATCATTTATAGTGGATACAGATTCATTCATAGTGGATACTGAATCATTTATAGTGGATACTGAATAATTCATAGTGGATACTGAATCATTTATAGTGGATACTGAATAATTCATAGTGGATACTGAATCATTTATAGTAGATAATCTGTCTGTCTGTCTGTCTGTCTGTGCAGACGTGTAGTCAGACAGAGTTGGAGAACTGGGTGACAGCGATACACTCAGCTTGCGCGGCGGCGTTTGCCCGACAGCATCACCGTGACGACACCGTGCGGCTGCTGCGCTCCGAGATCCGGAAGCTGGAGCAGAAGATAGACATGGATGAGAAGATGAAGAAAATGGGGGACATGCAGCTGGCCTCCGTCACCGACACCAAGAAGAGGAAGACCATCCTGGAGCAGGTAACAGGGTGGACAGCACTGCGAGGGGGGGGGTGCAGATGAGGTCATAGTGGGTCAGGATTAGTATCCTAGTAACCCCACCCCCCCACCCCCTTTCTCTCTCTCTCTCAGATCTTCCTGTGGGAGCAGAATCTGGAGCAGTTCCACATGGATCTCTTCCGGTTCCGCTGTTATCTGTCCAGCCTGCAGGGCGGCGAGCTGCCCAACCCCAAACGCCTGCTGGCCTTCGCCTCGCGCCCCACCAAACTGGCCATGGGCCGCCTGGGCATCTTCTCCGTCTCCTCCTTCCACGCCCTGGTAACCTTCCCTCCATGTTCTCTCCATCAATCCTTTGTCTCTCCATCTTCTCTCCATTCATCCACCCTCTCTCTATTCCTCCATCCTCATCTGTCCTGCCCTTCATCCTCTGCCTCCCTCCTTAATTCTTCTTTCCTCCATCCTCTTTCCATCCCCCACCCTGGCCTCTCCACCCCTCCATCCGCTCTCCATTATTCCAACTACTTGCCATCCCTCCATCCTAACCTCACTTCTCCATCTGTCTTTTATTTTTCCATTCATTCATCCATCCATCCATCCTCTCTCCACCCCTACACCCTCTCCCTCCAACTCTTTACTCATCCCTCCATCCTTTTTCCATCATTCC
This sequence comes from Salminus brasiliensis, assembly GCF_030463535.1. Taxonomy (NCBI): domain Eukaryota; kingdom Metazoa; phylum Chordata; class Actinopteri; order Characiformes; family Bryconidae; genus Salminus; species Salminus brasiliensis. The sequence continues at coordinate 11,500 of NW_027326684.1, forward strand.
ATCTTCACGTCCCCAGCTCTCCAACCTCTCTCCATCCCGCACCCTCACCTCTCCATACCTCCATTCTCTCCATCCATCCATCCATTCCTTCATGTTCTCATCACCCCTCCATCCTAAGCACTCCATCCCTCCACCCTCACTTCTCTCCATTCATCCATCCTCTCTCCACCCCTTCACCCTCTCCCTCCAACTCTTTACTCATCCCTCCATCCTTCTGTCCTCCCTCCATCCCTCCATCCTTTCTCCATCATTTCATCTTCACTTCCCCTCCATCCTTTGCCTCCTTATCTCTCCATTCTCTGGGCATCTTCTCCGTCTCCTCCTTCCACGCCCTGGTAACCTTCCCTCCATGTTCTCTCCATCTCCATCCTCACTTCTCTCCATTCATCCATCCTCTCTCCACCCCTTCACCCTCTCCCTCCAACTCTTTACTCATCCCTCCATCCTTCTGTCCTCCCTCTATCCCTCCATCCTTTCTCCATCATTTCATTCTCTCCCTCTATCCTTTGCCTCCTTATCCCTCCATTCTCTCTCTCCATTCTTCCATCCCTCTCACCATCCCTCTATCCTCACCTCTCCACCGCTCCGTCCTCATCTCTCCACCCCTTCACCTTCTCTCCACCCCTCCTGTGAGTCGCTTATGAAAGTGCAGGAGGATATTAAAGTCTTAAAGTTGGTATTAAAGATGACGTTTTTAATTAAAGTGATTGAACGTCTCTCCGGCGTGGGATAGTTGGAGGTTCTCGGACAGTGATGTCACATCATTCACTTTATTACCGTTAATAAAACCATACAGCTCAATAATCCTATAATGCACCACCGATCTAATACTGACTGCACACACTGACTCCTTTACCAGTATCAGTGCCACCTATACGTGTGTGTGTGTGTGTGTGTGCAGGTGGCTGCCCGTACGGAGTGTGGGGTTCGGAGGCGTCCTCACGCCGTGTCGCGCTCCACCAGCAAACGCAAGAGTCGCTTCTCTTCACTTTGGGGTCTGGAGACCAGCACCAAGAGGAAAAACAAAACACACCCCTCCATAGAACAGGTACACACACACACACACACACACTTACTCACACCCCTCCATAGAGCAGGTACACACACTAACCCATTACCTCAGCTCCAGCCAGCAGGGGGTGCAGTGTAGCCTCTGTTCTCTCCTAAACTGCACCAATACACTTCCATTATTCTACATTTTAAATACAGCAGTGTGACATGGAGTGTTTATTGGAGTGTTTATTAGAGTGATATGGAGTGTTTATTAGAGTGATATGGAGTGTTTATTAGAGTGATATGGAGTGTTTATTAGAATGATATGAAGTGTTTATTGGAGTGATATGGAGTGTTTATTAGAGTCATATGAAGTGTTTATTAGAGTGATGTGGAGTGTTTATTAGAGTGATGTGGAGTGTTTGTTAGAATGATATGAAGTGTTTATTAGAGTGATATAGAATGTTTATTAGAGTGATGTGGAGTGATGTGGAGTGTTTAGTAGAGTGATGTGGAGTGTTTGTTAGAATGATATGAAGTGTTTATTAGAGTGATATAGAATGTTTATTAGAGTGATATGGAGTGTTTATTAGAGTGATATAGAATGTTTATTAGAGTGATATGGAGTGTTTATTAGAGTGATGTGAAGTGTTTATTAGAGTGATATGGAGTGTTCATTAGAGTGATGTGAAGTGTTTATTAGAGTGATATGGAGTGTTCATTAGAGTGATGTGAAGTGTTTATTAGAGTGATATGGAGTGTTCATTAGAGTGATGTGAAGTGTTTATTAGAGTGATATGGAGTGTTCATTAGAGTGATATGGAGTGTTTATTAGAGTGATATAGAATTTTTATTAGAGTGATATGGAGTGTTCATTAGAGTGATATGAAGTGTTTATTAGAGTGATATGGAGTGTTTATTAGAGTGATATGGAGTGTTTAATATTTGTGTTTGCAGGTCTTTGCTGAAGGGGAGGAGCCAGTGAAGAGGAATGTTCTGGAAGGAATGTTTGAGGACTCATCGAGGACAGCTGTAAGCTTCATCCATCCACCCATCCATCCACCCATCCATCCATCCATCCACCCATCCATCCATCCATCCATCCATCCACCCATCCATCCATCCACCCATCCATCCATCCATCCATCCATCCATCTATCCATCTATCCACCCATTAATTCATTCATCCACTCATCCACCCATCCATCCATCCATCCATCCTTACGTTGATCCATCCCTCAGTCTATTGTTTTTCCTGCATGTTTGTGTATTCATCCACTCACCCGCCCATCCACTCACTCTTACATACCTCAATCTATTCTTTTACCTGTATAAGTTCATCCATCCATCCATCCAGCCCTCTATTAATCTTGTATATCCATCCATCCATCACTCCTCTCATTCACCCACTAATGCATGTATCCATCCGTCATTCTACACATTCGTTCATATAGATTGTATATGCTGTAAAGATGTAAAGGTCTAGCCTATCTAGACTGTGAAGACTGTGGGTCATAAGCCAGTCTTACAGTGTGGTTCGCTCTCCTCCTGCTGTAGAAAGACGACCCGGTGGGGGTGAAGGGTGCGGGACGGCCAGGCACAGAGCAGGACACCTGGGCGAAGGACCACCTCACACCCTCCTGGGTGTGTTTACCCAACGGCCGGCCTGTTCTGTCCATCATCCGGCCCGGAGAGTCCGCACTGGACACGCTGGAGATCATCTGCAAGGTAAAAAAGAGCGGCTTCTGAAGGGGCAGTAGTTACGCTGGGGCCGGTACGTGGCCGTCTGTAGGAGAGGGTGATCTTCAGTCGTGGTGAGCTCGGTTCAGCTGAAGCAGGGTGAATTTCCCACTCTGAGGATGAGGTGGTTGCATAAGCAGAGCTCGGGGTTGTTGTTACAGTGTTGTTTTGGCTCACAGCGAAGAACAGTGCTCTCTCTTTCTCTCTCTCTCTCTCTCTCTCTCTCTCTCTCTCTCCCTCCCTCCCTCTCTCTCTCTCTCCAGGCTCATGGTTTGGACCCCACTAAGCACTACCTGCGTCTGAAGTTTCTGATCGAGGCGCAGGTCCAGTTCTACATCCCCAAACCAGAGGAGGACGTATACGACCTGGTACATGCTTAGAGTTGTCATCGCCATAGCGATGGACAACAGTGCGACAAAAAATACCTTAAACTATCGTAAAACTGTATCCGTACACTCCGGAGCGCTAAAGCACCTCCCTCTCCCCTCACAGCTGTACAAGGAAATCGAGCTGTGCTCCAAGATCAGAAAGGTCATTCAGTTTGACCGGGACGAGTCCTGCATGATCGGATACGGTGAGACTGACATGCATATATATATATATATACACAATACAGTGCAATTCATTAAAATAATACCATATGATATGATACAATATGATGTATAAAATGATATGAAATTATGTAATTATATACATATTTTCATATGATGCAATGATACATATGGTATGATATGACATGTGACATGATATGTCATATCATATGATATGTGAAATGATGCAGTTTAATTCACAATACAGTATAACAACAGACTATGTACTGTGTATATATATATATAGTATATATACACACTATATATATACACTAACTATATACTGTATACTACATTGCATAGGCCAATACTACAGTAATTATATATACTAACAATATACTATATCCTATATTACAAAGGCCAGTTTGACAGTAACAATAAACACTAACTATATACTGTGTATTCTGTATATTGGATATATACACTAACTATACACTATGTACTATATTACATATAGTATATATACAATATTACAATAATGATGAACTATATGCTGTATATATTGTATATTGTATGTACTCTAACTATATACTGTATTTATACACCAACGGTATACTATATTGTAAAAAAAATGATATACTACTATACAGTATACTACACTATATACTGTATACTGTATATACACTGAGTATATACTGTATTGCAAAAGCCAATACTACAGTAACAGTTACCACTAACTGTATAATGTATATTGGATATATACACTAACTATATCGTATATTGCAAAGGTTGCTATTACAGTGATATACTATAAAAACTATATTCTATATCCTATATAAAGGCCAGTTTGACAGCAACAATGAACACTAACTATATACTGTATATTGTATATATACACCAACTATACACTATATACTATATTGTAAAAAAAACACATCACCATAACATTATATACTGTATACTGTATATACACTGAGTATATACTGTATTACAGAAGCTAATATAACAGTAACAGTTACCACTAAATGTATACTGTTTATTGGATATATACACTAACTGTGCAGTGTACTATATTGAAAAGGTCAATATTACAGTAACAGTTAACACTATATACTGTATATTGTATATATACATTAACTATGTCCTATATTGCTAAGGTTGCTATGACAGTAGTAGTAACATTAACTATGCACTGTGTATATATACACTAACTATATACTATGTTGCAAAGTCCAGTATGACAGTGACGATTAACACTAACTGTACAGTTATATACTCCAACTATATACTATATACTGTACAGCTCTATTGCAGTATTACTTTAACACTGTTATAATACATTATGTTATAACCCTGTTATGAAGCATCCTTCCCAAGGTATGGAGTGTATATGAGCATTGTGACGTTTTATATTATATATATATATTTATAATGTGGTATATATAACTTCAGTAACGTGGGAATAATGCTTCATAACAGAGTTATAAACATCCATAACTGTACGTTAAGGATTCTTATAGCGATTCAGTGTCACTTACATCATAAAGTGCCTGATGATGTTATGTAGTGAACAGTGATCACAGGTACTCCAGTGTTGCTTTATAGAGGCGTTATTCAGTGCTTATTAATGTGTTATGAAGTCTCGATATAGGTCGCTGCAAATCGAGCGGTACCGCAGGAGCTAATCTGTGTTAGCTAATCGCTTCCATTTCTCTCTCTCTGTGTCTCTCTCTCTCTCTCTCTCTCAGGGTTCTCCATCTCGGTGGTGGAGGACGACAGCGTGCAGCAGCTCTACATTACTGACGTGAAAGCAGGAGGATTAGCGTTTGCCAAAGGTTCATTACTGCTCTTCTCTGCTTCATTAGCGTCTCTTTCTCTTCTGTCCCCCCACTCTCTCTCTCTCTCTCTCTCTCTCTCTGCGCTGTAGGCTGTGTGTTTCTGTAGACGTTGGGGGATCAGTAAGGGGTGTTATTGCAGTTGCCACGCTGCGTTATGTAACACGCGTATTGAGAGCTTTGTGGGGGTTCGGCGAGGCCGGAATTAGCCATGCTAGCTGACTCACGCTCCACACTGGAGGAAAAGGAAGCACCATTATGTCACCCGGCCCCGTTATCCAAGACTCACGCTCGTTTTCCAGGCGCTGCGCTCGACGCTCGGCGCTCGGTGCGGTAGCGAGGCTAGCCGGGGAAGTAGTCCATATTTCCATAAAAACTAATTGCGAAACAAAAAACGTGATTGGATTCACCATGACGACGCCACGCCCCTGGTGAGATGTAGCTACGATACACGCTATGATGCTTTATCTTTGGTCCAGTCCCAATTTTGCAGCATATTAACCCCATATAGTGGTAATTCTACAGCATACTACTCTGGTCCATACTTCTCAGGTCCAATCACAATGTTACAGCATATTACCCTGATTCAATTATAATTTTACAGCATGTTACCTTGGTCCAATCACAATTTTACAAGATATTACTGTAGTTCTATAACAATTTTGCAGTATGTTACTTTGGTCCAATCACAATTTTGCAGCATATTAACCCGATCCAATCATAATTCTACACCATATTACCCCGATCCAGTCATCATTTTTTAGCATGTTACCCTGGTCTAATCACAATTTTGCAACCGATCACAGTATATTTCTGTGGTCCAGTCCCAATTTTACAGCATACTACTCTGGTCCAATCACACTGTTACAGCATATTACTTTGGTCCAATCACAATTTTGCAGCATATTAACCCGATCCAATCATAATTCTACACCATATTACCCCGATCCAGTCATAATTCTTTAGCATGTTACCCTGGTCTAATCACAATTTTGCAACCGATCACAGTATATTTCTGTGGTCCAGTCCCAATTTTACAGCATACTTCTCTGGTCCAATCACAATTTTACAGTATATTACCCTGATCCAATCATAATTCTACAGCATATTACCCTGATCCAATTATTGCATTAATTTTACAGCATGTTACTGTGGTCCTATAACCATTTTACAGTATGTTACATTGGTCCAATCACAATTTCGCAACATATCACAGTACATTACTGTGATCCAATCACAATTTTACAGTATATTTCTGTGGTCCAATCACAATTTTACAGTATATTTCTGTAGGCCAGGCACCATTATACACCATACTACTGTTGTCCAATTGCAGTTTTACGAGATACTTCTCAGGTCCAATCACAATGTTACAGCATATTACCCTGATTCAATTATAATTTTACAGCATGTTACTGTGGTCCAATCACAATTTTACAGCATTCCAGGCTTCTCCAGAATTCTCTTCAATATGAGAGAATCACAGCCTCAACAGTCGACAGCGCTGGTCTAAAGGCAGCCAGAACCGAGGCAGAACTTTCTTCAGGAGTACAAGCGTTATCAGTGTAGCCTCATTAGTTCAGTGTGAGAAGTCCTGAAAGCGAATGCGGGCGGCGGATCAGATCAGTGAAGCCGTTTGAACACAAGACAAGAACAAGGCTGAAGTGGTGCCAGCCTGAGAAGCACTGCGTGGGCCGCCGCCGCTGAAGGTGACGAATAGCTTCATGCTCAGACTTGCCGGCGCTTCTGAAACTTGCCCGAGTTTCTTAATGTGGACATTTCACACCTTCTTGAGAAGTGGGCCAGCTTCGGGGGTCTGGAGCCCGAGACCGTGCAGAAGTACGGGCCCTAGTTGGTAGAGAGGAGTGTTTATGGAGTGTTTATTGGGGTTTTTTATTCGCCCCACGTTGCTCAATGAAACGGCCACTAGGGGGCCCAATAGTGGAATGGCATTGGGCGCCTTAAGTTCAGCGGAAAATCCATCCAAAATCTATACAGTAACTGGCTATAAAATCATAATTGGATCAGGGTAATATGCTGCAAAGTTGTGATTAGACCAGAGTAATATGCTTTAAAGTTGTGATTAGACCAGAGTAATATCCTTAGAAATTGTGATTAAACCTGAGTAACTGGCTGTAAAATTATAATTAGACCAGAGTAATATCCTTAGAAATTGTGATTATACCAGAGTAATATCCTTAGAAATTGTGATTAGACCAGAGTAACTGGCTGTAAAATTATAATTAGACCAGAGTAATATCCTTAGAAATTGTGATTAGACCAGAGTAATATCCTTAGAAATTGTGATTAGACCAGAGTAATATCCTTAGAAATTGTGATTAGACCAGAGTAACTGGCTGTAAAATTATAATTAGACCAGAGTAATATCCTTAGAAATTGTGATTAGACCTGAGTAATATCCTTAGAAATTGTGATTAGACCTGAGTAACGGGCTGTAAAATTATAATTGGATCAGGGTAATATGCTCTAAAATTGTGATTGGACCAGAGTAATATGCTGTAAAATTGTGATTAGACCAGAGTAATATGCTGTAAAATTGTGATTGGACCAGAGTAACATGCTGATAATGTAGCTAACAAATAACAGAAGCTAATAAATCGCCATTAGAACCAATTAGTGTGGTTCTAATAGAACGCTAGCAGTGGGCAAATGTAAATTTTTAGCTATGCTAACATATTTAAGTCCATGTTCTAGATAACAGCGAGGAGACATACAGTGTCAGAGATTGCTGACCACCTCCACATGGCTTAGGCATGCAGTTAGCGCTATGCTAATTGGTGGGTTAAAAGCTAAGGGTTCATAGCTTGTTAGCTATGTTAGCCTCGTACATTAGCTTAAATGAATGTTACGTGTGAGGGTAACGCGAGCGCTTCGATGGTTTACAGGTCTGAATGCGGGCGACGAGATCCTGCAGCTCAACGGGAAGAACTCCAGCACGCTGACCTTCTCCGACATGAAGGCTGCGTTCTCTCAGGCGTCCCTCTCGCTCACGGTCAACACACTGCCCCCGGTGGACCGGAGACAGCACTGCTTCCAGCCCCCAAGGCGATCCGACTCTGTCCAGCACCTCTACACTGACATCTTTTCCCAGAACCAAGGTGAGCTGGGTTAGGGCCAACAGAACCAGGGTGAGCTGGGTTACAGTAAGAACCAGCAGAACCAAGGTAGGTTGGGTTATTGGCAGAAACATCAGCACCAGTGAGAGTTGGGTTATTGCAGCAGCATGGTTGTCTGGGTTACCAGAACCAGAACCAAGAGAACCATATCAAGTTTCTTCACCAGCAGAACCAGCATTGAGTTATCTTATCAGCAGAACCAGTGTGTCCAGCTCGGTTATTGACAGAACTAACAGAACCAGGGTGATATGGGTTAATGTCAGAACCAGCGGAACCAAGGTGAGCTGGGTTATTGGCAGAACCAACACAATGACTAGAACCATGGTTATCTAGACCATCAGGGTCAAAAGAGCTATATTGAGTTCCGGCTGGATCACCGACAGAACTAGCAGAACCAGGGTTATTTGGGTTTCTGTGAGTCTGGAGATCATCATCTTCATTCCCTACTGACCTTTTGTCTTCTCAGAGGAGATTTTGGACGATGGAGTTGGACTCATTTCAGAGACATCAGGGGACAGTCTGGACGAGGACTCCGAGCTGTTCAGCGAATATGACGACTACAGAAAGGTAGATGGTTTTACAGTCTATTACTCTGGTCAGATCACAATTCTAGAGCATGTTACAGTGGTCCAATCACAATTTTACAATTTAGTACAGCATAATACTGTGATTCAATCACAAGTTTACAGTATATTTCTGTGGTCCAATCACAATTTTACTGCATATTAAAGCATATTCCTGTAATCTAATCCTGTAGTCTAAGTTTACTGTATATTCCTGTGGTCCAATCACAAGTTTACAGTATATTTCTGTGGTAATATCACAATTATATAGCATATTATTGTGGTCCAATCACAATTTTACAGCATATTAAAGCATATTCCTGTAGTCTAATCCTGTAGTCTAAGTTTACAGTATATTTCTGTGGTCCAATCACAATTATATAGCATATTATTGTGGTCCAATCACAATTTTACAGCATATTAAAGCATATTCCTGTAGTCTAATCCTATAGTCTAAGTTTACTGTATATTTCTGTGGTCCAATCACAAGTTTACAGTATATTTCTGTGGTAATATCACAATTATATAGCATATTATTGTGGTCCAATCACAATTTTCCAGCATATAAGAGCATATTACTGTGGTCAAATCACAAGTTTACTGTATATTTCTGTGGTCCAATCACAATTATATAGCATATCATTGTGGTCCAATCACAATTTTACAGCATATTAAAGCATATTACTGTGGTCCAATCACAAGTTTACAGTATATTTCTGTGATAATATCACACTTATATAGCATATTATTGTGGTCCAATCACAAATTTCCAGCATATTAGAGCATATTACTGTGGTCTAATCAGAAGTTTACTGTATATTTCTGTGGTCCAATCACAATTATATAGCATATTATTGTGGTCCAATCACAATTCTACAGTATATTAAAGCATACTACTGTGATCCAATCACATTTTCTACAGTATCTTTCTGTGGTCCAATCACATTACAAAGCATATTACAGTAAAGTACTGTGATCCAGTCACACATGTACAGTACATTACTGCTGTCCAATCACAATTTTACAGCATTTTACTGTAGTCCACCCTGTTAATATATAGTACTGTTATCCGATAATAGTTTCACCATTTCCTGCGGACCAGTTTCTCCTTATAGCGTATTACTGTGGTCTGATCACATTTTGCAGTATTTTACTGTGGTCCAATCACAGTTCCACAGCACAGTACTGCAGTCCGTTAACAATTTTATAGTATATCACTGTAATCCAGTCACACCTTATTAGACATGTTTCTGTATATTGATATCGATGACATCAGACTACACTGATGTATGAGTTAGGGTTCTACAGCATATTACTGTGGTCCAATCACAGAATTGCAGTGTATTACTGTGGTCCAATGCAAAGTGCTGCAGGATTGCTATTACTGTGGGCTCCTAATGCTTTTACATTGAATTATTATGAAAGATGCTTTTAACTTTGCATCCACACACACACACACACTCAAACACACACACACACACACTCAAACACACACACACACACACTCAAACACACACACACACAGAGAGCTGAGAATAGTCGGTTGCAGTTGTAAGAGGTGTGCAGGGGCACGCTGGTGCTCTAGGCGCCGATGCTTTCCTGCCTACGCTCCACTGTATTCAGACGCAGCAGATCCATCGCGCCGAAAGTGTCTCCAAGAAACAGTGAAAGTGTGCCCGGAGACGAGCGGCAGTCACTCCGCTCCTCCATCTGTCGCCCGGCCCCTTGGAAACCAGGAGCACTCCCGCCACGCCGGTGCTGTTCCTCGCCAATTACTGCGCTTTCATAACCACAGACCGGCTCCGTGATCCGGCCGGACGCCTCCAGCGCCAGCTTCAGATGCTCTTTTCAGACAGTGTCTGGAGGCTGAGGTGGAGACGGGTGCGTGGGTGAAGCGGTGAGGGTGGTGGTCAGTGGTCAGTCTGATTGAAGAGTTTGTGCAGCCTCCTTATGTCATAACGAAAACACCCTTATAACCACCCTTATAACCATGCAGCGACCCGGCAACCACATATCAACCACCTCGAGTAGCTTTGCAGCCACCTAGCAAACACCCTGGCAACCATCGGTCATGGCAAGGCTGATATAGAAATACCTGAAACTGTAACAGTATAGAAACCAGCAAGCAACACCCTAGCAACCACTAGAAATCCTTAGTAACCACCCAGAAAAACTACCCTAAGTTGCATAGGAGCCAGCTAGCAAACACCCTGGCAAACATCAGTCCTGACATAGCCGGCATAGCAATACCCAAGCAACTACCTGAAACAGTAGCAGTATGGAAACCAGCAAGCAATACCCTAGCAACCACTAGAAATCCCATTACAGCTTCTTATAGAAATAGTCAGTCATGGCATAGCCAACATACCCAAGCAACCACTACTCATGGCATAGCCAACATACCCAAGCAACCACCTGGAACAGTACAGTAACCAGCAAACAACACCCTAGCAACCACTAGAAATTCCACAGCAGCTCCTTATTCACGCCTTGAAATCTCACAGAAATGCCCTAGTAACCACTCAGAACACCATGGCAACCACCTGGAACATCATAGCAACTACAGACTAAGAGCTTAGTGACCCCCTAACAAGCACTAAGCATCAACCTAGCAACAACCCACAACGCCATAGCAACCACCTGGAACATCATAGCAGCTACAGACTAACGGCTTAGTGACCCCCTAACAAGCACTAAACATCAACCTAGCAACAACCTGCAACGCCATAGCAACCACCTGGAACATCATAGCAGCTACAGACTAACGGCTTAGTGACCCCCTAACAAGCACTAAGCATCAACCTAGCAACAACCTGCAACGCCATAGCAACCACCCGGAACATCATAGCAGCTACATAGTAACGCCCCAGTAATCCTTTAACTATCACTAACATACTAAACCTCTAACAAGCACTTGGCAACAACTGCCTAGCGACCTTTGTGAATGCTTTAGGCTTTCTGGACCTTCCTCCATGCTTCAGCCGTCCCTGAAGCCTCCTCAGATCTGGACCACATTCCACCAAAACCGGAGATTAGGCCGCTTTTGAAGCCGCAGCTCTATTTTAATCGGGCCGGGTCGTTTTGCTGGAGACCCAAACAAACATCTCCTCCGACTGAAGTAGCTCCTTTATATCTGTGAGGCAGTCCGGATGGGTGGGGGGGGGGTGTCGGGGGGGTGTTGTAGAGACTAATTAGCTGTTTAAACTGAGCAGCAGTGATCCACAAATCCCTTTGATTTAGTGTTTGCATTCTAATTCCCTCTAATTGCTTAATTAGGGGAAGTGATTAAGATTGTTTTGTTAGCAGATCTGGGGCCGAGGAGATGATCCGGGTGTGAAGGAGTCATGTGGGTTTCCGCTCGCGTGGATGTGAGGATTAGCGCTCAGCGCATCGCTGAGGCCGCGTACAGATGATGAGTGCTGGGTTTTTCAGGTGTAGTGATGTCGGTGCAGCTGCAGTGTTTCAGTGCAGCTTTGTTGAAATATTATATGTTATATTATATATTATAATATAATAATATAATATATTATTTCATATTTTCATTGAAACAAGTGCAGAAATTGGGTGGAAACGAGCCGACTCAACACGTTCAGTCTATACACTTCAGGGATTCTAAAAGTGAGCTGACTGACTCTTTTATTTTATATAGAATATACAAGAATGTACACGAAATATTCAACTTTCATAACATTTTTATATAGTTTATAAAATAATAGAAATAAACTAACCTGAAAAGTTTTAAAATGATAGTAAATTATTAAGAATATGAAAATTTACTCTGTTAACTGACAGTATTTTATTGAGAATATACATTAAAAAAAAACATGCTTTAATCAATTTCAGAAACATTTTATAGTTTATAAAAGAATATAAATACATATGTGCGGGTTAACTTGAACTTTTGTGTAGTGTAAAAAAATCAATAATATAATCAATTTTATAAACATGTTATAGTTTATAAAAGAATAAAAAAAAATGTATATTGGTTTTCTTTAAATCTTTGTGTAGTGTAAAAAAAAAATATATAATAAATTTTATAAACATTTTATAGTTTATAAAAGAATATAAATAAATATATGCTGGTTAACTGAAATTTTTGCGTAGTGTAAAAAAACAATAATATAATCAATTTTATAAACATGTTATAGTTTATAAAAGAATATAAAAAAATGTATATTGGTTTTCCTTAAATCTTTGTGTAGTGTAAAAAAAACAATAATATATAATAAATTTTATAAACATGTTATAGTTTATAAAAGAATATAAAGAAATGCTGGTTAAATATATTTTTATTCAGTATAAAAGAAGTCACTAATGCTAGCTAACTGTCACAGTATTTTAAATAGTATATAAAGTAATAGACACTAATAAGGACAGGAGCTAATGCTAGCTATCTTTAAAAGTTTTAAAGTCGTTTTTAAAAAGTAATAGTAAATTATTAGGAATAAGAATATTTACACTAATGCTAACTTCAAATATTTTATTGAGAATATAAAAGAATATACATGAAAAACATGCACTAACTCTGAGAACTGTCATACCAATTTAATATAATAAATAATAGTTTATAAAAGAATATAAATAAATATATGCTGGTTAACTTGAATTTTTGTTTAGTGTAAAAAATATCAGTAATGCTAGCTAACTCTGTTGTCACAGTATTTTAAATAGTATATAAAAGAATAAAAATGACAGAAGCTGATGTTAGCTAACTTTCAAATATTTTAAATTTGTATTTGTAAATCATTACAAATAAAAATATTTTATTAATATTCACAAAAAACACAAGCTGAGAACTGTCATAACATATTATTGTACATTATATGGTTTCTAAAATAATATACATTAAACAATGCATATTCACTAATGCTAGCTACGTTTTAAAATAACGTTTTATAAAGCAGTAGTACATAAAAAAATACTTCTGCTAATGCTAGCTAACTCTGCTATCTGTCACATTTTATTTAGTATATAAAATAATGTAACTGACAATAGCTAACGCTAGCTAACATTTGTACGTTTTATTTGATATAAAGAACGTCAATTTAAATAGCTAACATTTCTATGTTAAGTATTTATGTTCATTTTTTTCTTTTATTTCAAAGCACATATTTAAAAAGTAGCAGTAAATAAAAGAATATTTATGCTAATGCTAGCTAACTCTGCTAGCTGTCACATAATTATAAATAGTATAATAAATGGATGTAAGTAACTCTGCTAGCTGGTAAAAAATGTTTTCAAACCAACATGCATGACTATAGCTAACTCGTAACAACTGTATTGTTAGCATGAGCTGTTGTGAGTGAATGGCTAGACTTCAGCTAGAGAGTAAAAGGCACTTAGCGCCACCTAGTGGGTCGAAGTAGCATCTGTTGACAGTTTAGTCCTCTGCTTCTAATTTCGATGATTTTATGGAAATGTCTGGAACGTTGAGAGACGTTTGTCTTTGGTGATTATCGTTAGCGTTTGATCTTCCAGGTTTAGGCTGGTGTGTCTGCTCTAGTTCCTGTCACGCTCAGTAGCACGCTGTGGCTCCACCAAGGCTCGATTTACCACCACCACCCCCCACCACCCCCCACCCCTCCATCAGCAGGGGTTGGTGCCGGCGAGGGCGGCAAAGACTGCAGCAGAATTCATAATTAGCCTAAAGCCAGAAGCGAGAACACACACACACACACACACACACACACACACTCGTACACAGCGCCTTCACCTCACATGCTGTTCGGACTCCAGGTGTGCTGGAGATGGATCGGTTCTGGCCGGGCTGCCGGCTGCTGTTCACAGTGCCATTGATTTGTCCTCACTGCGTCTTTGTGTTCTGATATTAGAGACAGACAGACAGACAGACAGACAGACAGACAGACGGGTGCGTTCTGCATTTAGCCTCAACAAGAACGGTCAAGCGTCCAATAATATCTGGACAGCGGTGGTCCTATGGTCAGAAACAGACCTGGAAAGAATAGGGTACAGCTATAAAATGGCCAGTGGGGAAGGACTAAGGTAGGTGTTTCCAATAAAGTGGCCAGTGAGGAAGCATAAACGTTGGTGTTTCCAATAAAGTGGCCAGTGAGAAAGTACAAAGGTTGGTGTTTCTAATAAAGTGGCCAGTGAGGAAGCACAATGGTTGGTGTTTCTAATAAAGTGGCCAGTGATTAGGAACAAAGGTAGGTGTTTCTAATAAAGTGGCCAGTGAGTGGAACTTTTAAATACTGGTTTATTTCTCCTTCTTTGGAGAGGCTCTTTACCCCCTGGTGTGTGTGTGTGGCAGTGTGGTTTAGGCTTGGTTTAAGTGTGCTTAGGCTAAGTATAAGTGTGTTAAGGCTTGGTTTAAGCCTGTTTAGGCTTGGTTTAAGTGTGTTTCCGCTTGGTTTAAGTGTGTTAAGGCTTGGTTTAAGTCTGTTTAGGCTTGGTTTTAGTGTGTTTAGGCTTGGTTTAAGCCTGTTTGGGCTTGGTTTAAGTCTGTTTAGGCTTGGTTTAAGTGTGTAAGGCTTGGTTTTAGTGTGTTAGGCTTGGTTTAAGTGTGTTAAGGCTTGGTTTAAGCCTGTTTAGGCTTGGTTTAAGTGTGTTTCCGCTTGGTTTAAGTGTGCTTAGGCTTGGTTTAAGCCTGTTTAGGCTTGGTTTAAGTGTGTTTCCGCTTGGTTTAAGTGTGCTTAGGCTTGGTTTAAGTGTGTTTAGGCTTGGTTTAAGTGTGTTAAGGCTTGGTTAAAGCCTGTTTGGGCTTGGTTTAAGTGTATTAAGGCTTGGTTTAAGCCTGTTTAGGCTTGGTTTAAGCGTGTTAAGGCTGGTTTAAGCCTGTTTAGGCTTGGTTTAAGTGTGTTTCCGCTTGGTTTAAGTGTGCTTAGGCTTGGTTTAAGTGTGCTTAGGCTTGGTTTAAGTGTGTTTCCGCTTGGTTTAAGTGTGTTAAGGCTTGGTTTAAGTGTGTTTAGGCTTGGTTTAAGTGTGCTTAGAGGTTTTTTCTATGTCATTCATGTGGGTTTTAGGTGTGTTTAGGTGGGTTCCACTTCGTTTAGATGGGTTTAGGCTTGGCTTAAGTGTGTTAAGGCTAAGTTTAAGTGTGTTTAGGCTTGGTTAAGTGTGTTTAGACCAGTGGTTGGTTGGTGTTTCTAATAAAGTGGCCAGTGATTAGGAACAAAGGTAGGTGTTTCTAATAAAGTGGCCAGTGAGTGGAACTTTTAAATACTGGTTTATTTCTCCTTCTTTGAGAGGCTCTTTTCCCCCTGGTGTGTGTGTGTGTGTGTGTGTGTGTGACAGTGGTGTGTGTTGCGCTTAGATTAGCATGCTAACTCTCCAAAGCTGTCCTGTGGATCATGGTTCTGTCTGATGATGATGAGGATCCAATGCTGGCTAATCTGCTTACAGTTCTGAGTCTCAGAAGGCTGGAAAACAACTGTCAGTCTGAGGACAGGCCAGGGAACCAGTGAGCACTCTAATGCACTCTAAGCATATCTAAGGGTTCTAGATAGTTCTGAAAAGGTTCTGTTAACCTCCCCCCCCTCCAACCTTTAAGCTCTTTTAATGGTAAATTCTGGTTGGAAACTGAAGGGTTACAGTCTTGAAACCGCCAATGGGAAATGAGCTCATCAGGCTTGTTTTGTTGGTGGTATCTATGCAAATACAGCCAGTCCAGCTCTCCCATGGCTAGGCCTTCGAGAGCTGGACTGAAGGCCTCAGAAGATCTGAATTGTTTTTTTAAGGGGGAGCTCTTTGGGCGGTTTATGGAGATGAGGTGTGTTTGGTGACAGTCCAAGTCCAGTGTTTGTTAGCGGCGTTAGCAGCATTAGCTTAGCATCTTCCATTGTAAAATAAAGAAGCACATGTCAGATACCGACCGTGGTATGACCGATCGACTGCACCTGCGTTTGGTGAGCGTACATGTCCGTTTGATTTCTCGGTGGACGTCCCCTTTAAGTAACAGGGTTGTAAGTATAACGGGGTTGTAAGCAGCTCTAATGGCCATAGTGCAGCACTGATTCATCGTCATCTTGGGTCCGTGATGCTCCTCGTCAAGTTGGAGCTCATTATTGCAAATCACTCTTCTTTTCACTCGCACTCTCTCAGTGACCTGCTGCTGTGTGAATCAGGCCCTTCTGTACTCTCGCTCACTCTCTCTCGCGCTCTCTCTCTCTCTCTGTAATCACACTGAGGGCCACTCTCTCTCTCTCTCTCTCTGTAAGAGCCGTGGAGCCACAGAGATGTATCTACGTTTGAATGCCTGCTCTCTTCTCCTGTCTTTTGTCTTGAAAGCTCTAAATTCTACAGCAGGATGTCAGGGTATCTGTCCTTGAACTCTAACTTAGTCCTAAAGGGGGGCCTAAGTAGCAAGACAGTGACCTGTTAAGCAAGGGGGTGGGAGTATCATGGTAGTATACTGGGCTGCTTTGCTGCTTTGGGTCCTGAAAGGCTTGCCATTGTTGAGGACCTGTGGATAGTACCAGTAGTACTATATAGGAGGATGCCAGGGTCATTGAACTGTGGCTTGGTTCTAAGGGGCCATGTAGCAAGACAATGACCTTTAAAACTGTTAAGCATGAAGGTGTGAGCATCATGGTAGCATTTGGGGCTGCTTTGAGTCCTGGAAAGCTTGCCATTGTCAAATGACTTGTAGATTCTAGATTCTACAGGAGGATGTCAGGGTATCTGTCCTTGAACTCTAGCTTAATCCTAAAAGGGGGCCTAAGTAGCAGGACAGTGACCTGTTAAGCAAGGTGGTGGGAGTATCATGGTAGCATCTGGGTCTGCTTTGGGTCCTGGAAGGCTTGCCTTTGTTGAAGGACCTATGGATTCTGGATTGTACCAGTAGATTCTACAGTAGGATGTCAGGGTATCTGTCCTTGAACTGTAGCTTAGTCCTAAAAGGGGTCATGTATCAAGACAATGACCTCACTGTGATGGATGGACCTGTGATCTCTGGGTTGTACCAGTAGATTCTACAGGAGGACATTTCGCAATAGCCAGTAGGAATGTTCTGGAGGAGAAGAACTCGGACGAAGTTCCTCAGCGGTACCACTGTCCAAGGTTTGGGCTCTTCGTCAGGAGGACTGTAGGTTCAAACCCCAGCGATACTTTAGCCTAGAGTCAGTATCGGTTTATTGTGATATTCCCATTGATAACCGCTAGTCATCAATACTGACAATCAATATTATAGGCCAGATGATACATCGGCCCGGCCTCGTTTCATGCACCGCACATGTCCTGGCTGGTCCGATACGCTTGGCTTGGGAACCAGGGCACAGTGTACACAGTGTACCGCTGAAACCCTCTACTGTATTTCTTCCACTGTTTGGCAACCTCTCTCGCTCTCTCTCGCTCTCTCTCACTCTCTCTCTCTCTCTGCATTCCCCCCACATGTTCACTGTAATCTCTACCCTATTCTCTCGTTTCTGGGAGAGAGAGAGAGAGAGAGAGAGAGAGAGAGAGTGAGAGCGAGCAGAGTGCTGAAGCAGAATCAGACGAAGAAGAAAAGCTGATTTGGAGGGACGAAGTGTGTAGGTGGGCGAACAAGAGAGAAAGAGCAAAAGGCACAGGAGAAACAGAAGGAGAGAGAGAGAGTGATATGCAGAGAGAGAGAGAGAGTGTTTTAGTCTGGAGCTGCTGATGGTGTGTGTGGGTCTATCAGAGTGATCAGCGTTTCCATGCCGTTTGTGTTTCTGATCATAGCAGCTGATCCGCTGTGAGCGAGGAGTGTGTGTGTGTGGGTGGGTGTGTGTGTGTGAGGGTCAGTCATGTCGGTGCTGAAGAGAAACAGAAGCAGGAAGCGCTCCTCCGAGTCCATCTACAGCATCCTCCACCTGGTGAGCTCCACTCTATCTGCCGCAACCACTCTCGACCTCTCTCTCTCTCTCCCTCTTTTCTCTTATTCTACAGGTCTCTCTCTCTCTCTCTCCCTCTCTCTCTCTCGCTCTCTCTCTCTCTCTTCATTATCCCTTTTTCATGCATCATGTTTTGGAGATAATGTTCCTCAGTGGATTTAGGTTTGGTTTAAGTGTGTTTAGGTGGGTTCCAGATTGTTTAGGCTTGGTTTAAGTGTGTTAAGGCTAAGTATAAGTGTGTGTAGGCTTGGTTTAAGTGTGTTAAGGCTTGGTTTAAGTGTGCTTAGAGGTGTTCCACTTCTTTTAGATGTGTTTAGGTGGGTTCCACTTTGTTTAGGTATGTTTGAGGTGGGATTAGGCTTGGTTTAAACATGTTTAGGCTTGGTTTAAGTGTGTTTAGGCTTGGTTTAAGTGTGTTAAGGCTAAGTATAAGTGTGTGTAGGCTTGGTTTAAGTGTGTGTAGGCTTGGTTTAAGTGTGCTTAGAGGTGTTCCACTTCTTTTAGGTGGGTTCCACTTTGTTTAGGTGTATTTTGGTGGGATTAGGCTTGGTTTAAGTGTGCTTAGGCTTGGTTTAAGTTTGTTTAGGCTTGGTTTAAGTGTGCTTAGGCTTGGTTTAAGTGTGCTTAGAGGTGTTTTCTATGTCATTTATGTGGGTTTTAGGTGTGTTTAGGTGGGTTCCACTTCGTTTAGATGGGTTTAGGCTTGGCTTAAGTGTGTTAAGGCTAAGTTTAAGTGTGTTTAGGCTTGGTTTAAGTGTGTTTAGACGGGTTCCAGTTAATTTAGGTGTGTTTAGGTGGGTTCCACTTCGTTTAGGTGGGTTTTAGGTGGGATTAGGCTTGCTGTGTGTTTAAGGGTTTAAGTGTGTTTATGCTTGGTTTTAATGTGTTTATGTGGGTTCCAGTTAGTTTAGGTGGGTATTAGGTATGTTTAGGCTTGGTTTAAGTGTGTTAAGACAGGTTCCAGGTCATTTCGTTGGGGTTGAAGTGGGTTCCACTTCTTTTAGGTGGGATTAGGCTTGGTTAAGTGTGTTAGGACTAAATTGGGTTCCAGTTCGTTTAGGTGGGTATTAGGTGTGTTTAGGCTAAGGCTAAGTGTGTTTAGGCTTGGTTTAAGGGTGTTTAGACAGGTTCCAGTTCATTTAGGTGAGTTGTGAAGTTTATAGCTTGGTTTGAGTGTGTTTAGGTGGGTTCTAGTTTGTTTAGGTGGGTATTAGGTGTGTTTAGGTATTTAGACTTGGTTTAAGTGTGTTATGGCTAAGTTTAAGTGTGTTATGCTTGGTTTAAATGTGTTAAGGCTAAGGTTGTGTGTTTAGGCTTGGTTTAAGTGTGTTTTGGTGGGTTCCAGTTTGTTTAGGTGGGTTTTAGATGTGTCTAGACCTGGTATAAGTGCATTTAGGCAGGTTCCAGTTTGTTCAGGTGGGTTTAGCTAAGGTTAAGAGTGTTTAGGCGGGTTCCAGTTTGTTTAGGTGGGTTTAGGCTAAGGTTGAGTGTGTTTAGGTGGGTTCCAGTTTGTTTAGGTGGGTTTTAGGTGGGTTTAGGCTAAGGTTGAGTGTGTTTAGGTGGGTTCCAGTTTGTTTAGGTGGGTTTAGGCTAAGGTTAAGTGTGTTTAGGTGGGTTTTAGGTGGGTTTAGGCTAAGGTTAAGAGTGTTTAGGCGGGTTCCAGTTTGTTTAGGTGGGTTTAGGCTAAGGTTAAGTGTGTTTAGGTGGGTTTTAGGTGTGTCTAGGCCTGGTATAAGTGCGTTTAGGCTAAGTGTAAGTGTGTTTAGGCGGGTTCCGGTCCATTTAGCTGGGTCTTAGGTGTGTTTACACAGATCTTCGCTTGTTTCCTCATGTTTTCTTTGGTGTGTAAAGGTGTTTAAACTGTGATTAATCACATTATTACTATTGTGAGTTTTACAATGTTGATCAATCACATTATTGGACTGTGAGCGGTGATTAATCACATTAACGAGGTAGTTAACTGCGATTAATCACATTTTACTCTAAAAGCAGTTTAAAAGCTGTGTATGGAGTAAAGGTAATCAGATTGGCTCTGTTAGAGCTTTTGTTTAGGCTAAGGCTAAGTGTGTTTAGGCTTGGTTTAAGGGTGTTTAGACAGGTTCCAGTTCATTTAGGTGAGTTGTGAAGTTTATAGGCTTGGTTTAAGTGTGTTTAGGTGGGTTCTAGTTTGTTTAGGTGGGTATTAGGTGAGTTGTGAAGTTTATAGGCTTGGTTTAAATGTGTTAAGGCTAAGGTTGTGTGTTTAGGCTTGGTTTAAGTGTGTTTTGGTGGGTTCCAGTTTGTTTAGGTGGGTTTTAGGTGTGTCTAGGCCTGTATAAGTGCATTTAGGCAGGTTCCAGTTTGTTCAGGTGGGTTTTAGGTGGGTTAGGCTAAGGTTAAGAGTGTTTAGGTGGGTTCCAGTTTGTTTAGGTGGGTTTTAGGTGGGTTTAGGCTAAGGTTGAGTGTGTTTAGGTGGGTTCCAGTTTGTTTAGGTGGGTTTAGGCTAAGGTTAAGTGTGTTTAGGTGGGTTTTAGGTGGATTTAGGCTAAGGTTAAGTGTGTTTAGGTGGGTTTAGGCTAAGGTTAAGTGTGTTTAGGTGGGTTTTAGGTGGATTTAGGCTAAGGTTAAGTGTGTTTAGGTGGTTTTAGGTGGATTTAGGCTAAGGTTAAGTGTGTTTAGGGGGGTTTAGGCCAAGGTTAAGAGTGTTTAGGCGGGTTCCAGTTTGTTTAGGTGGGTTTAGGCTAAGGTTAAGTGTGTTTAGGTGGGTTTTAGGTGTGTCTAGGCCTGGTATAAGTGCGTTTAGGCTAAGTGTAAGTGTGTTTAGGCGGGTTCCGGTCCATTTAGCTGGGTCTTAGGTGTGTTACACAGATCTTCGCTTGTTTCCTCATGTTTTCTTTGGTGTGTAAAGGTGTTTAAACTGTGATTAATCACATTATTACTATTGTGAGTTTTACAATGTTGATCAATCACATTATTGGACTGTGAGCAGTGATTAATCACATTAAAGAGGTAGTTAACTGCGATTAATCACATTTCACTCTAAAAGCAGTTTAAAAGCTGTGTATGGAGTAAAGGTGATCAGATTGGCTCTGTTAGAGACGCTATTCGCTGACCGCACTGTTGAGAGCTTGTGATTCGACTGAGCGCAGCGGGATGCAGCTTCACAGGTGCATGTAGTGTGTGTGTGTGTGTGTGTTTGGTGAGAATGCACACTGTGGGGGTGGGGGGGGTCTGTGGAGAGTGTTTTAATGCCACTAAGACTTACAGTGACAAAGGCGAGAAAAAGGATTACAGAGTGAGAATACAACACTAATGAGAGAGAGAGAGAGAGAGAGAGAGAGAGAGTCTCTAATATCTCACAATAACTCGTCCATTTCACAATGCATGTGTGTGTGTGCGTGCGTGTGTGTGTGCGTGTGTGCATGCTTGTACCTGTGTGTGGGTGTATGGATGGGTCTGTGTTTGTGTGTGTGTGTGTGTGTGTGTGTGTGTGTGTGTGTGTGTGTGTGTGTGTGCTGGACTCTGCTCTTCATCAGTCTGTCAGTGTAAAAGCATGGACGGCACTTTCCCATGCGCTGTGACGGCCGTCTCCATGGCAACCAGTCGGAAGGACAGGTGCTCATATTTTGGTTTGGAGGGAAAGAAGCTCGAACGGCCAGCTGTCAGAGAGAGAGAGAGAGAGAGAGAGAGAGAGAGAGAGAGAGAGAGATACAGAGAGACATACAGACAGAGAGATAGAGACAGAGAGAGAGAGACATACAGAGTTGTACAGAGAGAGAGAAACATACAGAGAGAGAGAGAGACATACAGAGAGAGAGAGACATACAGAGAGAGAGAGAGAGACATACAGACAGAGAGAGAGAGAGAAAGACATACAGAGAGAGAGAGAGACATACAGACAGAGAGAGAGAGAGAGAGACATACAGAGAGAGAGAGAGACATACAGACAGAGAGAGAGAGAGAGAGACATACAGACAGAGAGAGAGACATACAGAGAGAGAGAGAGAGACATACAGACAGAGAGAGAGAGAGACATACAGAGAGAGAGACATACAGAGAGAGAGAGAGAAAGACATAGAGAGAGAGAGAGAGAAATACAGACAGAGAGAGAGAGAAAGACATACAGAGAGAGAGAGAGAGAGACATACAGACAGAGAGAGAGAGAGACATACAGACAGAGAGAGATACAGACAGAGAGAGAGAGAGAGAGGCATACAGACAGAGAGAGAGAGACATACAGACAGAGATACAGACAGAGAGAGAGAGAGAGAGAGAGACATACAGACAGAGAAAGAGAGAGACATACAGACAGAGAGAGAGAGAGACATACAGAGAGAGAGAGAGAGACATACAGACAGAGAGAGATACAGACAGAGAGAGAGACATACAGACAGAGAGAGAGACATACAGAGAGAGATAGAGACAGAGAGAGAGACATACAGACAGAGAGAGATACAGACAGAGAGAGAGACATACAGACAGAGAGAGATACAGACAGAGAGAGAGACATACAGACAGAGAGAGAGAGAGAGACATACAGACAGAGAGAGATAGAGACAGAGAGAGAGACATACAGACAGAGAGAGATACAGACAGAGAGAGAGAGAGAGACATACAGACAGAGAGAGATACAGAGAGAGAGAGAGAGACATACAGACAGAGAGAGATACAGACAGAGAGAGAGAGAGAGACATACAGACAGAGAGAGAGAGACATACAGACAGAGAGAGAGAGACATACAGACAGAGATAGAGACAGAGAGAGAGAGAGAGAGACATACAGACAGAGAGAGATAGAGACAGAGAGAGAGAGACAGAGAGAGAGAGAGACATACAGACAGAGAGAGATAGAGACAGAGAGAGAGAGAGAGAGAGAGAGACATACAGACAGAGAGAGATACAGACAGAGAGAGAGAGAGATACTTCACTCAGTCCTCTGTGCTTGTTTATCTGGTTCTGAGCGGCTCTGTGCTGTCGGGTCACCGGGGTGTTCGGGCCTTTAGAATGGGTTTTAATGTGCCACCTGAAACCTCGGTGCCGGCTGCCACCAAATCTCGGGGGTGGTTGACCACCTGCCTCCTCCAGAACTCTGCTTCCAGCTGCATCTCTGGAACGTTCAGGATTTGCTCTCCTTCTGGATCCTTTTCA
>NW_027326685.1:2500-22500 GCF_030463535.1 Salminus brasiliensis
TCTACAGTACTCTCCTGACTGACCCACCATCACATCTACAGTACACTCCTGACTGACCCACCATCACATCTACAGCACACTCCTGACCCACCATCACATCTACAGTACACTCCTGACCCACCATCACATCTACAGTACACTCCTGACTGACCCACCATCACATCTACAGTACACTCCTGACCCACTATCACATCTACAGTACACTCCAGACCCACCATCACATCTACAGTACACTCCTGACTGACCCACCATCACATCTACAGTACACTCCTGACACACCATCACATCTACAGTACACTCCTGACTGACACACCATCACATCTACAGTACACTCCTGACCCACAATCACATCTACAGTACACTACTAACTGACCCACAATCACATATACAGTACACTACTAACTGCCCACCATCACATCTACAGTACACTCCTGACCCACTATCACATCTACAGTACACTCCAGACCCACCATCACATCTACAGTACACTCCTGACAGACCCACCATCACATCTACAGTACACTCCTGACCCACTATCACATCTACAGTACACTCCAGACCCACCATCACATCTACAGTACACTCCTGACTGACCCACCATCACATCTACAGTACACTCCTGACCCACTATCACATCTACAGTACACTCCAGACCCACCATCACATCTACAGCACACTCCTGACCCACCATCACATCTACAGTACACTCCAGACCCACCATCACATCTACAGTACACTCCTGACCCACATCACATCTACAGTCATACCCTGACTCAACACTCAGTACACTGGCCATCACATCTACAGTAAAACTCCTAGCCACCATCACATCTACATACACTCCTGACCCACCATCACATCTACAGGTAGCAGTGTGTGAAACTACCTCCACCATGTTTGGAGGCTGTACTGTAGCCTGGCTAGCTCTCACTGTGAACTAAAGCTGATTTGCTCTATTGCTCTATTACGCCACCAAGAGGAGATCCAGATAATATAGGAGTGAATTCTGGGACATTTGAGGACACACTCACCTGGAATCTGGAGAAAACTGGTCTGATTGGTGGGATAATTAGCAGGTGACGTTGCTATGGGTTCTACTGAGACCCGATTAACTACAGGAGAGGTTCTACAGCAGTTCTAGTCACTACACACCTGCAGAATTCCCCAACCCTGTCAGCTGGAACTCACCTGGTGACGAGCGCACCTGCAGATCAGAGACACACCTGTGGGCGAAAGCGTGCTTTCTTCATCCTCATCCTCGTCCCTCACAGCCAGAGACGCTGCTCAGGACAGTGGGGGAGAGCCTCCTCACCAACTAAATAAAACCCCCCCCGCTCTCATTAGTGTCCATCACACTCCAGCCTGCTCTCTCACTGCCTGCTGCAGCACTGCTCTCTCGCCCACCGCACAGCAGCTTCTCCAAACAAAACACCAACCACTTCAGTGCTCACATGCAGGGGGAGGAGTCAGCCGTGTTTCACCCTGCTCGTTTCACTGAAGGGGAGGAGTCAGCAGCAGTCTGAGAACCCCAGGGTTCCAGGGTTAACACCACACCCCTTTATGTGGGGGCACAGGGGTGCAGTGGACACCCCCTTACACTTAGGGGGCAAGTTCAAGTTCTGTACGTCTGCTTACGCTCAGGAGGTGGGCTCTGTTCTGGTCCCGCCCAATTATCTTTGTGGGAGGGGTCAGCAGGACACTGCCTCACTCCTCGAGCCTATTCTCCTCAGACACCTTGTTAATGCAGGGGGAGGGGTCAGCAGTGCTTTATCCCTCAGAGGATGAGCATGTTGTGCTCTGTTGTAGCCCCTCCCACTAAACAAAAGGGGAGTGGTCAGCAGTAACCCTCTTTATAACAGTCTGTGATTCTTACAGACGCTTCTTGGCCCAGTGTTGGTGTTAGATTAGTGACAGTTTGCCTAGTGGCCATGTTCCTGAACTGCACTCTTCTGGAGTTTACCTCAGAGCTCTAATCCAGACTGCTGTCCTCACCTCCACCACACCACACAACCAACTGTTCCTCAACATCGCTGCCAACTGACACCCGAACTAGGACACACACACACACATACACACACACACACGCAGCAGAATGAAACTCTTCTTCCTGAACGGCAGCTGGGAGCAAATCCTGTGCAGAACTACAGCTCCCTCTCCTCAGCGTTGAGGGAAAGGTCTGGAGGACATCCAGCTGAACAGAGCTCCAGCCAGGACCCCTGCTAAACCCCAGCAACCCCCCCCTGCCCTGCACACACGTCATGTGTGTGTGCAGTATAAGTGTTAACCAATAATAAATACCACTTGTAGGTTGAATGGGCGGGGCTAAACAGCTGTAGGCTGTGTGGGTGGGGCTAAACAGCTGTAGGCTGGATGAAATGAACAAAAGCACAAAAGTTGTTTGAGTTAAAAACTGGCTTTTATTTTATAAAGGATCTGCAGTGTTATTATAAACAGGTCAGGGGGAGGGGTTATGAGGGTTTGGAGGGGTTAGGAGGGGTGGGGGGTCACGCTTTCCCGCTGGCCAGCCTACTGTCCCACCCGGCTGGACTGAACGGACAGCCGCGAGTGCCGCCGCTGTGCTTTCGCGCTGCTGCCTCTGGTCCGACACCATCGTGGCTCAGCCTGGGTCGTGGGTTACCATGGCGGTGACATGGGCTGCGGGTTCTGCAGGTACGACATCACCACGGCCGATATGGACAGCCTAGAGAAGAGGAAAACAGTCAAGCTCCAGAACTGCAACAGCGAGCCGGGTCATAAAAAACACTCACTTACTACAGAACCACAGTAATAATATTAATATTAATATAAAACATAATTAATAATTATTAACTAATCGATCAGTAATAACTCTCCTGAGTTCATACGGAATGATATGATGATGATGATGATGAAGGTAAAATAGTGAATAGAGAATCTGAACTTAATGCAGTTCTCTTTAGGGACTACTTTCTGTAGCCGCACTACACCCTGCAGCATGTATCCCTCCACCATTTTAATGATCTGGTTCTAAAAGCAGGTTCTAGAGCGAACTCTTCTCAGAACTCTGGTAGAACCGTGTCTCAGGCATCAGGCAGCGTCTTCATCACCATTAGGTGAAGAACTTTCTGTGAGGAGCTTTTAGTAGAGCTTCAGACGTCTGCTTCCACGGTACTCACATGAAGCTGCTCATCATCTGCTTGGTGTCCTCTGAGCTCCGGGAGTTGGCGAAACTGATGAAGGAGCAGTACACTGCGATCCACGCACACCACTTTAGCTACACACACACACACACACACACACACACACACACACACACACACACAAAAGAGAGTCAGAATTAATTTAATGGCACGGGGGGGATATTTAATCGTTAATGATAAACCAGAGGAAAGTAGAAATGGCGCCCTCTAGTGGAACTAACGCTAACCGCTGCTCATTCAGGTTACTTGGGAATCTCCGCTGATCTCCGCAGATCTAATCTAGAGGGCAGCCGTCCTGCTCTTCTGTCCTGCTCGGACGCTCCTCCACTGCAGCACGTCAGCCAGAAAATTACAGGGTGCGGAAGACGGACGCACTTAACCACACGTTCCCGTTAAAGGCCTCCTATTTATAGATCTTCTGTAGACCAACATGAACCAGAAAGTCCTCGTCTAGCACTGTCTGGACCTGTTCAGGTCCACCAGCAGCCGGCATTCCTCCAGGAGAGCACTGGGACCGGTTCAGCCCAATCACCCAACTGCAAAGGTCCAGACCAGAAGCAGTGGATTGGGACAGGGTTCTGCCCAAACATGTTTTATTCCAAGCCTGATCCAGTTCTGATCCTCTAGGAGACTAAGATAATACACTACATAACTAAAATCAGGGGTATTAAACGAGTTCTCCTGCTTCTGTCAGAGAGCACAGCTCCTCCACTGCTCCACAGCTCCTCAATGCTGGGGGGCTTTATACCCCTCTAGCCCACGCCTGGCATTATTAGGCAGCATGGAGCCAATAGGGTCATGATGTTGGATCTGCTCCAGAGAGTCCTATTCTATTGGCAGTACTTCTTCTCTACAGGGACTAGACAAGCTGTGTGTGCATTTGCACATCTGTGCAGCTGAATGCATTCATTATAATGTTTGTCCACAAATATATGGACATGCAGTGTGTCTGTGTTTCTGGAGCTCAGAGTGTGTTGACGGTGTTTACAGCAGCACCGTCAACACCACTGTTTTCATGTAAACAGGAGTGTGTGTGTGTGTGTAAAGGGGGGGGGGGGGGGGGTCACCTTGAGCATGAGTCCACACATGCTGAAGATCATGCCCAGCAGGTTCATGTAGTCTGGCGTGGGGTCCTCCAGGGTGGGGTTGGAGTCGGTGGTGGGGGGTTTGTAGCTGCACACACACACACACACACACACACAGACACAGACAGAGGATCAGCCTTCTTTAAGATAAGCTCATACAAGCAGACTGTTCATCACGATACGATTAAACATGGTCACACTGCCCGCGGCCTCACAGGTCCAGTGCACGGATTGGAGCGATTGAGAGCTTCGCAATATTACCAGCCTGATCAATAATGAATGATCTTAAACAATCAGTAAAGCTCATATATACCATAGAGCATGTTCTAGAATAAAGATAAACAATAACCCATTTAATAAATAAGAACACTGGAGAAGACGCGAGTTTCTGC
This sequence comes from Salminus brasiliensis, assembly GCF_030463535.1. Taxonomy (NCBI): domain Eukaryota; kingdom Metazoa; phylum Chordata; class Actinopteri; order Characiformes; family Bryconidae; genus Salminus; species Salminus brasiliensis. Next base: position 7,157 of record NW_027326685.1, read on the forward strand.
CCCCTGCTGGATCATCCGGGTACTGGATGCATCAGAAACACGCACAACTTCCTAAAACTGAAATGTAAAGTAATTAACTCAGAGCACGAGGGGGTTAAACATTTCAGTCTGTTCTTTATATTTCAGTCTGTTTAAAAAAGTGTGAGAATTTAATCCCATCAAACACGAAATAAAAGTCATTTTTAATAATTGATCAGAAGCTCAAATGAAGTCCAGTTTTAAGACGCGGGCGTTTCCGGCAGGGGTCAGATGGTCCAGGCTTTAAAAGGCCAAAAATAATCAGATTATAGTTTTAACATCTGCTCAGGTTCCTCAGCTACTGTCTGTCCGTGTGTGTGTGTGTGTGTGTGTGTGTGTGTGTGTGTGTACACACTCATTACTCAGACAAATAGGCAGCGTATCCTGTATTAAGTCCTCGGTAGGTTATACACTGTTAATAAGCTGTTAATAAGCTGTTAATAATAATAATAATAATAATATAAATCCAGGACTCGCTTCAGGCTCCCAGTGAGACGGTAAACGCACTGACGTTGCGCTCTCTGATTGGCTCAGATGAGGGAGAGTCGACCTCTGATTGGCTCAGATGAGGGAGAGTCGACCTCTGATTGGTCTAAATGGTAAAGATGGCGACGGCCCGCCTCTGTGCGGTTTGTCTAGATTAGCTTTAAACTCGTATAAAAATCTTTGAATGAAAGAAGATTAATTAACTAACGGCCGTTAATGAGAGTCTGAGCAGCCCTGTCAGCCTCTCCGAGCGGCGGATGTTCCTCAAACTCACCGGAATATCTTGTTGTGTCTCCGCGGGTCCGCCATGCTGTTAGCGCTCATCCTCCTCCTCCTCCACCCGGCCTGCCGCCTCCGCCTTTACACCAGCGCTCCCAGCCCAGTCCAGCCCAGCCCAGTCCAGCCCAGTCCAGCCCAGTCCAGTCTAGCCCAGTCCAGCGGTCAGACTCTCTCACTCACACTAACACACACCGCTACAGAGGACGGCCGGAGAGCGGAAGCTCTGCTACAGTAAGGAGACTAACGTCCGGCGACGTCCTTCAAAATAAAAGTCTCTGTATTTATAATAAATAAATAAATTAATAAAACAATCAACAACGTAGAAGCATTTTTTTGGTGTCAAATTCATTTCATGGGGAAATAATCGTTGGGAAAATCAAAATCATTTTTATTGTATTATATAATTAATTATGGTATATTCTCTTGAAAACATTGCCTTTTAAAAATTGACTCAGTGTCTTGAAATTCTGGCCGTGTCCCAGTTATAGGTATAGGTGTAAACTATGTAGTAATCTGAGTAGTGCACAATATTGCATTGATTAATGTAGTTTGACTTTTATTATTTATAGTGTTTATATACTGCGGCTAATTTACCGACGTTTTATAAACCGAGTGTCTTGCTATCCCCTCGCTGCTGCTGTGACACTGTGAATTTCCCCACCGTGAGACTAATAAAGAATTATCTTATCTTGTTTTGTACGAACAGGAAGTGGTAAAGTGTTGCTGTGCCAAGTTCTCCTGCTGCATCACTATCTCCCATTATTTACGAATAATTGGTGCAGACATGAGTAGCTCCGCCCTTTCCATCTCACATGGCATTGTGGGACAATAGTGCACCCCGTAGTCACACTCCAAATCCGGCCGGTTCTGAGTATGGGCCTCTACGGGTTCATGACTACACTCAACTCTGACACTCATATCCATGCTTCATACTCATAACCTAGTTAGTGTTAGTCATTAGCACTAGTGGGACAAACCCTCTGACAGAGTTCTGAATAAATATCTCATATCTGGAAGCTATGATCATTTTTTATATTATTTTAATCATTTTTCAAATTCTGTATCTGCTACTACTGTAACTATTTTCCAGTGTGTGTCAAACTACTGTGTCATAAAAAGTATTACCTGAGTAATTATACAACATAATTATTCTAATTGTTTAATAAGCACGTTGTCCTGCACACTCCATTCCAAATAAATCAAATCAAGCATATTTAACTGAAATATCATTCATTATTTATTGAAGCAAATATGAAATCTCATTTAATGATGATTAATAATTGCTATGGGATGCTAGACCTTTGTTTCTGTGGTGTTTCAGGTGGTTTCTGTTGTGTTTCAGGTGGTTTCTGTTGTGTTTTAGGTAGTTTCTGTTGTGTTTCAGGTGGTTTCCGTTGTGTTTCAGGTAGTTTCTGTTGTGTTTCAGGTAGTTTCTGTTGTGTTTCAGGTGGTTTCTGTTGTGTTTCAGGTGGTTTCTGTTGTGTTTCAGGTGGTTGCTGTTGTGTTTTAGGTGGTTGCTGTTGTGTTTTAGGTAGTTTCTGTTGTGTTTCAGGTAGTTTCTGTTGTGTTTCAGGTGGTTTCTGTTGTGTTTCAGGTGGTTGCTGTTGTGTTTTAGGTGGTTGCTGTTGTGTTTTAGGTAGTTTCTGTTGTGTTTCAGGTAGTTTCTGTTGTGTTTCAGGTGGTTTCTGTTGTGTTTCAGGTGGTTTCTGTTGTGTTTCAGGTAGTTTCTGTTGTGTTTCAGGTGGTTGTTGTGGTGTTTTAGGTGGTTGCTGTTGTGTTTTAGGTGGTTGCTGTTGTGTTTTAGGTAGTTTCTGTTGTGTTTCAGGTGGTTTCTGTTGTGTTTCAGGTAGTTTCTGTTGTGTTTCAGGTGGTTTCTGTTGTGTTTCAGGTAGTTTCTGTTGTGTTTCAGGTGGTTTCTGTTGTGTTTCAGGTGGTTGTTGTTGTGTTTTAGGTAGTTTCTGTTGTGTTTCAGGTGGTTTCTGTTGTGTTTCAGGTAGTTTCTGTTGTGTTTCAGGTGGTTTCTGTTGTGTTTCAGGTGGTTTCTGTTGTGTTTTAGGTGGTTGCTGTTGTGTTTTAGGTGGTTGCTGTTGTGTTTTAGGTAGTTTCTGTTGTGTTTCAGGTGGTTTCTGTTGTGTTTCAGGTGGTTTCTGTTGTGTTTCAGGTAGTTTCTGTTGTGTTTCAGGTAGTTTCTGTTGTGTTTCAGGTGGTTGTTGTGGTGTTTTAGGTGGTTGCTGTTGTGTTTTAGGTGGTTGCTGTTGTGTTTTAGGTAGTTTCTGTTGTGTTTCAGGTGGTTTCTGTTGTGTTTCAGGTAGTTTCTGTTGTGTTTCAGGTGGTTTCTGTTGTGTTTCAGGTAGTTTCTGTTGTGTTTCAGGTGGTTTCTGTTGTGTTTCAGGTGGTTGTTGTGGTGTTTTAGGTGGTTGCTGTTGTGTTTTAGGTGGTTGCTGTTGTGTTTTAGGTGGTTGCTGTGGTGTTTCAAGTGGTTGCTGTTGTGTTTCAGGTGGTTTCTGTTGTGTTTCAGGTAGTTTCTGTTGTGTTTCAGGTGGTTTCTGTTGTGTTTCAGGTAGTTTCTGTTGTGTTTCAGGTGGTTGCTGTGGTGTTTCAGGTAGTTTCTGTTGTGTTTCAGGTGGTTTCTATTGTGTTTCAGGTGGTTGTTGTGGTGTTTTAGGTGGTTGCTGTTGTGTTTTAGGTGGTTGCTGTTGTGTTTTAGGTGGTTGCTGTGGTGTTTCAAGTGGTTGCTGTTGTGTTTCAGGTGGTTTCTGTTGTGTTTCAGGTGGTTGCTGTGGTGTTTCAGGTAGTTTCTGTTGTGTTTCAGGTGGTTTCTGTGCTGTTTCAAGTGGTTGCTGTGGTCTTTCAGGTAGTTTCTGTTGTGTTTCAGGTGGTTGTTGTGGTGTTTTAGGTGGTTGCTGTTGTGTTTTAGGTGGTTGCTGTTGTGTTTCAGGTGGTTGTTGTGGTGTTTTAGGTGGTTGCTGTTGTGTTTTAGGTGGTTGCTGTTGTGTTTTAGGTAGTTTCTGTTGTGTTTCAGGTGGTTTCTGTTGTGTTTCAGGTAGTTTCTGTTGTGTTTCAGGTGGTTTCTGTTGTGTTTCAGGTAGTTTCTGTTGTGTTTCAGGTGGTTTCTGTTGTGTTTCAGGTGGTTGTTGTTGTGTTTTAGGTAGTTTCTGTTGTGTTTCAGGTGGTTTCTGTTGTGTTTCAGGTAGTTTCTGTTGTGTTTCAGGTGGTTTCTGTTGTGTTTCAGGTGGTTTCTGTTGTGTTTTAGGTGGTTGCTGTTGTGTTTTAGGTGGTTGCTGTTGTGTTTTAGGTAGTTTCTGTTGTGTTTCAGGTAGTTTCTGTTGTGTTTCAGGTGGTTTCTGTTGTGTTTCAGGTGGTTTCTGTTGTGTTTCAGGTAGTTTCTGTTGTGTTTCAGGTGGTTTCTGTTGTGTTTCAGGTAGTTTCTGTTGTGTTTCAGGTGGTTTCTGTTGTGTTTCAGGTGGTTTCTGTTGTGTTTCAGGTGGTTGTTGTGGTGTTTTAGGTGGTTGCTGTTGTGTTTTAGGTGGTTGCTGTTGTGTTTTAGGTAGTTTCTGTTGTGTTTCAGGTGGTTTCTGTTGTGTTTCAGGTAGTTTCTGTTGTGTTTCAGGTGGTTTCTGTTGTGTTTCAGGTAGTTTCTGTTGTGTTTCAGGTGGTTTCTGTTGTGTTTCAGGTGGTTGTTGTGGTGTTTTAGGTGGTTGCTGTTGTGTTTTAGGTGGTTGCTGTTGTGTTTTAGGTGGTTGCTGTGGTGTTTCAAGTGGTTGCTGTTGTGTTTCAGGTGGTTTCTGTTGTGTTTCAGGTAGTTTCTGTTGTGTTTCAGGTGGTTTCTGTTGTGTTTCAGGTAGTTTCTGTTGTGTTTCAGGTGGTTTCTGTGCTGTTTCAAGTGGTTGCTGTGGTGTTTCAGGTAGTTTCTGTTGTGTTTCAGGTGGTTTCTATTGTGTTTCAGGTGGTTGTTGTGGTGTTTTAGGTGGTTGCTGTTGTGTTTTAGGTGGTTGCTGTGGTGTTTCAAGTGGTTGCTGTTGTGTTTCAGGTGGTTTCTGTTGTGTTTCAGGTGGTTGCTGTGGTGTTTCAGGTAGTTTCTGTTGTGTTTCAGGTGGTTTCTGTGCTGTTTCAAGTGGTTGCTGTGGTCTTTCAGGTAGTTTCTGTTGTGTTTCAGGTGGTTGTTGTGGTGTTTTAGGTGGTTGCTGTTGTGTTTTAGGTGGTTGCTGTTGTGTTTTAGGTGGTTGCTGTGGTGTTTCAGGTAGTTTCTGTTGTGTTTCAGGTGGTTTCTGTTGTGTTTCAGGTAGTTTCTGTTGTGTTTCAGGTGGTTTCTGTGCTGTTTCAAGTAGTTGCTGTGGTCTTTCAGGTAGTTTCTGTTGTGTTTCAGGTGGTTTCTGTGCTGTTTCAAGTGGTTGCTGTGGTCTTTCAGGTAGTTTCTGTTGTGTTTCAGGTGGTTGTTGTGGTGTTTTAGGTGGTTGCTGTTGTGTTTTAGGTGGTTGCTGTTGTGTTTTAGGTGGTTGCTGTGGTGTTTCAGGTAGTTTCTGTTGTGTTTCAGGTGGTTTCTGTGGTGTTTCAGGTAGTTTCTGTTGTGTTTCAGGTGGTTTCTGTTGTGTTTCAGGTAGTTTCTGTTGTGTTTCAGGTGGTTTCTGTTGTGTTTCAGGTAGTTTCTGTTGTGTTTCAGGTAGTTTCTGTTGTGTTTCAGGTGGTTGCTGTGGTGTTTTAGGTGGTTGCTGTTGTGTTTTAAGTGGTTGCTGTGGTGTTTCAGGTAGTTTCTGTTGTGTTTCAGGTGGTTGCTGTGGTGTTTCAGGTGGTTTCTGTTGTGTTTCAGGTGGTTGCTGTGGTGTTTCAGGTAGTTTCTGTTGTGTTTCAGGTGGTTTCTGTTGTGTTTCAAGTGGTTGTTGTGGTGTTTCAGGTGGTTTCTGTTGTGTTTCAAGTGGTTGCTGTGGTGTTTCAGGTAGTTTCTGTTGTGTTTCAGGTGGTTTCTGTTGTGTTTCAGGTAGTTTCTGTTGTGTTTCAGGTGGTTTCTGTGCTGTTTCAAGTGGTTGCTGTGGTGTTTCAGGTAGTTTCTGTTGTGTTTCAGGTGGTTTCTGTTGTGTTTCAGGTGGTTGTTGTGGTGTTTTAGGTGGTTGCTGTTGTGTTTTAGGTGGTTGCTGTTGTGTTTTAGGTGGTTGCTGTGGTGTTTCAAGTGGTTGCTGTTGTGTTTCAGGTGGTTTCTGTTGTGTTTCAGGTGGTTGCTGTGGTGTTTTAGGTGGTTGCTGTTGTGTTTTAAGTGGTTGCTGTGGTGTTTCAGGTAGTTTCTGTTGTGTTTCAGGTGGTTGCTGTGGTGTTTCAGGTGGTTTCTGTTGTGTTTCAGGTGGTTGCTGTGGTGTTTCAGGTAGTTTCTGTTGTGTTTCAGGTGGTTTCTGTTGTGTTTCAAGTGGTTGCTGTGGTGTTTCAGGTGGTTTCTGTTGTGTTTCAAGTGGTTGCTGTGGTGTTTCAGGTAGTTTCTGTTGTGTTTCAGGTGGTTTCTGTTGTGTTTCAAGTGGTTGCTGTGGTGTTTCAGGTAGTTTCTGTTGTGTTTCAGGTGGTTTCTGTGGTGTTTTAGGTAGTTTCTGTTGTGTTTCAAGTGGTTGCTGTGGTGTTTCAGGTAGTTTCTGTTGTGTTTCAGGTGGTTGTTGTGGTGTTTTAGGTGGTTGCTGTGGTGTTTCAGGTGGTTTCTGTGGTGTTTCAGGTAGTTTCTGTTGTGTTTCAGGTAGTTTCTGTTGTGTTTCAGGTGGTTGCTGTGGTGTAACTGTAGTTACTCGCTGTAGTAGGTTGAAGTGAGGCTGTCAGTATGTCAGTAAATGCAGTTTATAGTAAAAAATAACCAGCATAAAACTTCACCCAGTGCTAACAGCAGTGTGTTGGTGTGTGTGTCATTGTTATTAATATTGTTGATATTTCAGCCCTTTAGCTCAGTAATGTCCCACACAAACTTCAACGGGACATCTTTCATCTTTTCCTGGAAAACCTGGTCAAAGCGTTCGTTCTGAGCCACCGTTAGCGAGTTCTTCCAGTCCCCCACAGTACCTGCAGCACAGCACAGCACAGCACACTGAGCCATATACACCACCGGCCAGCAGCAGAACAGCACTAACCTACAGGCTAACATTAGCTACCTCACCAAACACAAACAATCAACACAAAAATAAACACAGCGCCACCTGATAATGATACACTCTCACTCGAACTAGGCAGTAACCTAGGCAACCTAGGCAGTTGCTATAGGGCACTAGGCAGTTGCTATAGGGTGCTAGACAGTTGCTATAGGGTGCTATATACGGCACTAGGCAGTTGCTATAGGGTGCTAGAAAGTTGCTATAGGGTGTTAGGCAGCTAGGCATTTGCTATAGGGTGCTAAACAGTTGCTATAATAGGCCACTAGGCAGTTGCTATAGGGTACTAGGCAGTTGCTATAATAGGCCACTAGGCAGTTGCTATAGGGTACTAGGCAGTTGCTATAATAGGCCACTAGGCAGTTGCTATAGGGTGCTAAACAGTTGCTATATAAGGGTACTAGGCAGTTGCTATAGGGTGCTAAACAGTTGGTATAATAGGGCACTAGGCAGTTGCTATAGGGTGCTAAACAGTCGGTATAACAGGGCACTAGGCATTTGCTATAGGGTGCTAAACAGTTTGTATAATAAGGCACTAGGCAGTTGCTGTAGAGTGCCAAAAAGTTGGTATAATAGGGCACTAGGCAGTTGCTATAGGGTGCTAAAAAGTTGGTATAATAGGGCACTAGGCAGTTGCTATAGGGTGCTAAACAGTTGGTAAAATAGGGCACTAGGCAGTTGCTATAGGGTGCTAAACAGTTGGTAAAATAGGGCACTAGGCAGTTGCTATAGGGTGCTAAACAGTTGGTATAATAGGGCACTAGGCAGTTTCTATAACAGGGCACTAGGCAGTTGCTATAGGGTGCTAAACAGTTGGTATAATAGGGCACTAGGCAGTTTCTATAACAGGGCACTAGGCAGTTGCTATAGGGTGTTGGGCAGTTGCCGATTCTAAATATTAGATTGCAGTTGGACAGTTGGCCCTATTATACCAACTGCTCAACACCCTATAGCAACTGCCTAGTGCCCTATTATACCAACTTTTTAGCACCCTATAGCAACTGCCTAGTGCCCTATTATACCAACTTTTTGGCACTCTACAGCAACTGCCTAGTGCCTTATTATACAAACTGTTTAGCACCCTATAGCAACTGCCTAGTGCCCTGTTATAGAAACTGCCTAGTGCCCTGTTATACCGACTGTTTAGCACCCTATAGCAACTGCCTAGTGCCCTGTTATACCAACTTTTTGGCACTCTACAGCAACTGCCTAGGTTTTATAATTCAGTCCCTAGCTGCGCCCTAGCTCCACCTGCTGGTGGAAAGCTGTACTGGGCAGGTTTAAGGGACCCGTCGCAGCGTCTTACCCTTGCGAAGGAAAGATCCCTTGCCGGGAGCCTTGATCTTTTCAGGCAGGAACTCATAGTTGGCTACTGAGTCTTTCTTCATGTAGTTGAAGCTGGTTTTCTCCACCACGCTGTCGATGGCAGCATCCGACAGGTTCTTCCCCACAAACTTGCAAATCCGCACCACCACACTCCGCAGGTCCTGAGACACAGCAACACCATCAGTGTGCATTGTTTGTCCACAAACTTTTGGTCTAACGATTGTGTGCTGCTAAACTAAATAGAAAATCCTTCAATTTAGAGATGATGTGCATTGATACAGGAGGGTAGAACTACAGTAGCAGTGTGTGGAACTACCTCCACCATGTTTGGAGGTGGTCCTTTAGCCATGGCTGTGAGCTGTAGACCTGCTTCACCAACAGGGATGTAGATTGGCTGTAGATTAGCTGAGGGTTGATGGATTCCAGCTATGAAACATGACTCTCACCTTGATCATCTCCTCGTAGCTGAGAAACAGAATGTTGTATTTGTCCTTGTTGGTGTACCATCCTTTGATGTGGTCAAACCAGCAGCCGCCCACCACTGCACAGGAGACACATGGTTCATGCTAACGTTAGCCACTTTAGCCTGCTGTTAAATCCAGGCTGAATAACTACAGATATGTAATTAGTAATTAATCACCATGTCCTACAGGCCGTGTTTATCCACATGTGCTCAGTATCAGACCAGTAAAAACCAGTATATACTGTGTTCTGAACACTAGTATGCTGGTCACCCAGCACCTGACCAGCGTCAGCTCAACATAAACCAGTATAAACCCCACTGGTTTAATGTGTTACTTCAGCTGGTTTTGAGAGTATTGGTATTATTGGTTACTGGTCACCAGAATGCATGACTGAATTATACTGGTTTGGTACTGGAAAACACCACACTGCATAAATACACCACACTAAACAGAGATCAAAGATGAGGTGAGGGTCAGACTGACTCCATCCGGAGAAGAATTTTTCCATCATGTCGTTGTACGTCTCCACACAGTCCAGCGATTTCATGAACTTGGAGAAGTGGAAATAGGAAGCCATGATGTCTTTGGGGTTCCTGCTGACGTAGATGATCTGGAATTGAAGACACGCAGCGTCAGAGGCTGGAATATCAGCACACCCCCTGGCCACTTTATTAGAAACACCCTACTTTGTGCTTCAAAACTGGCCACTTCAATAGAAACACCTACTCTTGTGCATCATCACTGGCCGCTTTATTAGAAACACCTAATCTTGAGCTTCATCACTGGCCACTTTATAGGAAACACCTATCTGACAGCTCCACTATACAGGTGTACAGTTACATGCTGTTGCCTCATTCATCACTGGTAAGTGTTTGACCACTGTGGTCCAGATATCATTGGGGTGGAGGTTATGGCAGTGTGTGGTGGTGCAAGTTCAGGCCGTAACATGAAACCATGCAACAGCAGATGGGCTGACCTTGCCTTTCCCCTGCAGGCCGAGGGGCATTAGGGGCTGGAGCAGGTGGGAGCAGAAGAGTCTGGGCGATGGACGGGTGTTGAAGTCTTTCCCCTTCTCCAGAAACTCCAGCCAGGGCATCTGATCGTACGTCACCTCGTTCTTCAACTCGGGGAAGTCCTCCTCGTACAGGAGTGTCATGATGCGCTGCGTCCACACCGTCCCTGAGGCGGGACAGGAGGAGAGAAGAGGAATCAGAGCTAGCGGAAGTAGCTGATGCTGCTGAAAGGTGGCGCTATAAGCTAAAACCTGGGTGCTCGAACCCGTATAGAGTCTTGGGTGAATTGATGACCCTCCAGCAACGTCCATTATGAAGGCTAACAGCTACGAAGCACAGAGCGCCTGATAATCGCTCGGTGAGGTTCTCAGTTGCTGGGCTAAATGCTGGGAAGCACTGTAACTATGGCAACAGGTGGGAGTACGGTCTTTCACCATCAGCTCTTAGTATGTACAGTTCTACGCCGTAAGCAAAATGGGGTTCTAGATTATAAAGCTGGAAAAGTGTGGTCTTCTCTGACCCTTTCTGGTCACACTGGCTGATGGTCAACTGATCAAGCACCTGGCTGCTACTGACCTCCTCCCTAATTCCTACGGCAGCAGAAAGGGTGCGGTCAGGGATCTGCTGTGTTCAGTGCTATTGATCTAAAAAGGAGTAAGACCTGCTGAGAACCAGGTGTTTTTATTGGATGTCCTGATACACAAAACCATAGAATTCAAAGAGGGTGTACTTTCTTTTTCACATGTAGGTCAGAGGTGTCCAGTCTTGGTATGCTCGTGTTTTCCAAAGGCAGTGCTTTTTTTTACCTTCTTGAAGGGCAAAGTTAATGGGCTGGTGTGATGAAACAGTAACCAGCAGAACATCAACTGTGCAAGCTTAACAGCAACTGTCCAAATCTAATCGGACACTGATTTTTCATCCCATCGGACGATGGAAACGTTTAAAAACTGAATTAATAACTGATATCTTTCTTTTTTTAATATTAAAAATAAACTCAATAAAGCTCTAACCAGTAAAGAAGAGTCGCTTGTCTTCCTTTTTGTCTTACAATTTGTAATTCATATTTCCGAACAAGATGCAACTTTATTTCGCGTGTAAAAATCTCACCAATCAAACATCGGCTAATCAAGAAAGTTCATGATGGAAATATTATTATTAACAGATCTCTGGGCGCCGTCATTTGTGTTCTTGCCGTTAAAATGAATGCAAGGTTACACCTAACAGGAGCGTAAATCGGAGCAATTAAATTGGGCCCGAAATAGAACCTTGTGGAACACCACAGCCAAGTTCAGAGTTACAGTGGTTTAGACAGGAGGACAGGATCACGTCTTTACCGTTCCGCAGTGTCCTGGACGCAGCAGTTAGGACTGGAGGATTTAAACAACAGGGTCCCTAGAGCTGACGGACCACAGCCAGTCAGAAGAAAGCTTAAGCCATTCGCTCTGAGCCCTCCAAACAACGGACGGCCCACTCACCGGATTTAGGGAAAGTGACAAGAAAGACGTCCTCGTCCCTGATCTTAAACTCCAGCAAACTGTCGAAGTACTCCTGGCTTTGGTTGTGCTTGTCGTTGATAGGGTACACCGCCCCTTTGTAGGTGAAGAGTTTGTCGCTGAGCAGCTTGTACTCTTGCTGAGCCATGGTCCTGGAGGAATGGTCCTGGAGGAATGGTCCTGGAGGAATGGTCCTAGAGGAATGGCCTAACGCACTCGCTCACCTTCAAACCAAGTGAATGATCTTATCTTCTATCTGATGTTTGTCTTTAAAGAGTAAACTCACAGGGCGCTAATCTGTCACCAGCACCCGTGGGTAGAACACGCCCCTACTAAACATTATGCAAGCACACTTTGGACCTTGGCATGGGACCAGACCTCCCAGATCTTGAGGCGGGGCAATGGTGCAAGTTCAGGCCGTAACATGAAACCATGCACCAGCAGATGGGCTGACCTTGCCTTTCCCCTGCAGGCCGAGGGGCATTAGGGGCAGGAGCAGGTGGGAGCAGAAGAGTCTGGGCGATGGACGGGTGTTGAAGTCTTTCCCCTTCTCCAGAAACTCCAGCCAGGGCATCTGATCGTGCGTCACCTCGTTCTTCAACTCGGGGAAGTCCTCCTCGTACAGGAGTGTCCTGGAGGAATAGTCCTGGAGGAATGGTCCTGGAGGAATGGCCCTGGAGGAATGGCCCTGGAGGAATGGTGCTGGAGAAATGGTCCTGGAGGAATGGTCCTGGAGGAATGGTCGTGGAGGAATGGTCGTGGAGGAATGGTCGTGGAGGAATGGTCCTGGAGGAATGGTCCTGGAGGAATGGTCCTAGAGGAATGGCCTAACGCACTCGCTCACCTTCAAACCAAGTGAATGATCTTATCTTCTATCTGATGTTTGTCTTTAAAGAGTAAACTCACAGGGCGCTAATCTGTCACCAGCACCCGTGGGTAGAACACGCCCCTACTAAACATTATGCAAGCACACTTTGGACCTTGGCATGGGACCAGACCTCCCAGATCTTGAGGCGGGGCAATGGTGCAAGTTCAGGCCGTAACATGAAACCATGCACCAGCAGATGGGCTGACCTTGCCTTTCCCCTGCAGGCCGAGGGGCATTAGGGGCAGGAGCAGGTGGGAGCAGAAGAGTCTGGGCGATGGACGGGTGTTGAAGTCTTTCCCCTTCTCCAGAAACTCCAGCCAGGGCATCTGATCGTGCGTCACCTCGTTCTTCAACTCGGGGAAGTCCTCCTCGTACAGGAAGTGTCCTGGAGGAATAGTCCTGGAGGAATGGTCCTGGAGGAATGGCCCTGGAGGAATGGCCCTGGAGGAATGGTGCTGGAGAAATGGTCCTGGAGGAATGGTCCTGGAGGAATGGTCGTGGAGGAATGGTCGTGGAGGAATGGTCGTGGAGGAATGGTCCTGGAGGAATGGTCGTGGAGGAATGGTCGTGGAGGAATGGTGCTGGAGGAATGGTCCTGGAGGAATGGCCCTGGAGGAATGGTGCTGGAGGAATGGCCCTGGAGGAATGGCCCTGGAGGAATGGTGCTGGAGAAATGGTCCTGGAGGAATGACCCTGGAGGAATGGCCCTGGAGGAATGGTGCTGGAGAAATGGTCCTGGAGGAATGGCCCTGGAGGAATGGTCCTGGAGAAATGGTCCTGGAGGAATGGCCTAACGCTCTCCCTCACCTTCAAACCAAGCAAATGATCTTATCTTCTATCTGATGTTTGTCTTTGAAGAGTAAACACACAGGGCGCTAATCTGTCACCAGCACCCGTGGGTAGAACACGCCCCTACTAAACACTATGCAAGCACACTTTGGACCTTGGCATGGGACCAGACCTCCTAGATCTTGAGGCGGGGGTGGGGGGTATTACTGGAGAGTGGTGGACTGTCAGCCCCGTCAGTGATCATCTCCCGGTGCCTGGGGTACTGCTGCCATCCACTGGCCAGTATAAACATACACACGCACACACACAGACACACACACACGTGTGTGTGTGTGTGTGTGTGTGTGTGTATGTGTGATATGTGAGCTCCAGGCTTTAGATGAGGGGTTTCTAATAGAGGGGGATTGTTTGGATTTTAAGCCACATTGAGACTCAGAGGCTAACACTGTTGCCCCCTCTCTCTCCACCCGGCCTTTCCCACATATAGGTCACCTAATCCCCGTATACACACACACACACACACACACACACAGACACACACACACACACACACACACACAGCCTCTGTATGGGGGGTTAACAGGCAGAACAGCAGCAGGAGCAGAACTCTTCAGTAGATGTAAATTCTGATCAGGCTGATCTGCAGACGATGGTCCTGTGAGATGATAGGTCCGGATAAGGGTTTCAGGGGTTGCTATGATGTTGCTAGCTGGTTGCTATGCTGTTCCATGCAATGTTATTAGAGCTTCATACTGGATATTAATGATATTAGAGCTTCATATTGGATATTAATGTTATTAGAGCTTCATACTGGATATTAATGTTATTAGAGCTTCATACTGGATATTAATGATATTAGAGCTTCATACTGGATATTAATGTTATTAGAGCTTCATACTGGATATTAATGCTATTAGAACTTCATACTGGATACTAATGATATTAGAGCTTTATACTGGATATTAATGTTATTAGAGCTTCATACTGGATATTAATGTTATTAGAGCTTCATACTGGATATTAATGATATTAGAGCTTCATACTGGATATTAATGTTATTAGAGCTTCATACTGGATATTAATGCTATTAGAGCTTCATACTGGATATTAATGTTATTAGAGCTTCATACTGGATATTAATGCTATTAGAGCTTCATACGGGATATTAATGATATTAGAGCTTCATACTGGATATTAATGTTATTAGAACTTCATACTGGATATTAATGTTATTAGAACTACATACTGGATGTTAATGCTATTAGAACTGCAGTGGCTGTCTGTAGGGGGCGCTGTGCTGATGCTGTTTCTGTATGGATTAGCTCCTGAAGGGTCTACAGAGGGCTGCCCCGGACCCTTTGTGTAAAACAGGGAGCAGCGTGGTTGCCGTGTTAAAAGGATCTTTTCATGTGGGCCGTAAAGCGATGCCGGGTGTTTCCTGGCCGCTCTGCACCGGGACGTCTCTGGTTTACTCCAGGGATCTGCCGAACGGGGGAGAGAGGAGAAAAGGAGGCAGCTGGGCACTGGGAGCGAGGGATGAATGGAGGAAAGGAGAGAACTCTGAGAAACCACAAACAAACAAAGGTGCTGTCCCCTGCCTCCCTCCTCGCTCAGGGCCTCCATCATGCAGCATCACCACAGCCAGCTACAGGAAGCTAATGTAGCTATCAAGCAATGAAATCTTATGTACACCAATTAGCATAGTAAGTAAATAAGAAGCCTGAGACTTGAGCTTAGCTCAGATCATAGTTAGCACCATGCTAATTCATGGGGTGTAGGCCTCCATTACTTGTTAGCCACATTAGCATCATTTTCTGGACCTTATGATTGGCTGAACTGTGGCTGTAATGAGCTGATGTGTTGAACCCGGTGTGTCAATCAAACCTTACCCCCAGCATAGTGCTGAGATAATAGAGGGAGTGCTCAGTGTGATGCCTGCTCACCCAGGCTCGGACTGAGACTCCTCCGGCGGAATGTGGATGTGGAATATGAGCTGCTGTGATGCCCCAAATCGTGAGGTCACAGATTTACACCCCATAATAATCAGCATCAGCAGCCACTGTGTAAGCTGAAGCCCCTCTCAGGGTGATTGCGCAATCGCCAGGGGAAACCTGTTCAGGATTAACGGCCAGAGGAAGCGGCTGCAGCGCAGAGTGTGTGTGTGTGTGTATGTGTTAGTGCATGTGTGTGAATGTGTGTGTGTGTGTGAGTGTGTGGGTGGTGCATTCTTACCCACAGCCTCATCCAGCAGACACTTCACCCAGCACACACACACACACACACACACACACACACCCAGTGTGGAAGCGTGCTCGGCCAAAAGCAGCAGCTCGTACTGGTGGGGTCTGACCGAGCTGAGGTGAGCCTGAATCCAGGATTTGCTGGATCCACTTACAGCTCCTCAATTTACATGGATTACACTCTGGCTAATATGCTAATATATGCTAATACTTTTACTGCTACTGAAGTTCTGCACCCCTCAGTTCCTGTGCTGA
>NW_027326685.1:30000-35170 GCF_030463535.1 Salminus brasiliensis
TACCTAAAGGAGAACCACACAGTTCCTAAAGGAGAACCACACAGTTTCTAAAGGAGAACCCCACGGTTCCTAAAGAAGAACCACACAGTTCCTGAAGGAGAATCACATAGTTCCTAAAGGAGAACCCCATAGTTCCCTGAATAGAAAACACATAGCTCCTAATGGAGAACCACACATGTCTTAAAGGAGAACCAGACAGTTCCTGAACAGATCTACAGTTTGACTGACTACGAATGTAAACATGGTTCGCAGAACCGACTCTATCTGGGGTTCCGTCTGTCTGCACTGAACGTTCTGTGAAGCCAGTTTATTTGTACATTATGGGATGTTCTCAGAGGTTCTCCTCTGTGTGGATCTAAGGGTTCTGCAGCTGAGCTTTGTAGTCTGTTAGCATGAGCACTACGGACGCTGCCGGTTACCCTGAGCTGCCAGTGTGAGGGTCATAGCAGCAGTAAGGAGGCTACAAGCCCACCGCCACCAGAGGGCAGCACCACCCTGTAAAACCTCCTGACTGTCCTCAGCAGAACCGGATGGACAGCCTGCTCAGGTGGATGAAGCGGGGCAGGCTGGCATCTTTCTGTGTTCAACAGAAGCACATCCTGTATGAGGGTGTCAGGTGAATCAGATGAATCAAATCAATCAAGTGATTCAGATGAATCAACTCAATCAGGTGAATCAGGAGTCAATCAAGAGAATGGAATAAATCAGATGAATCAAACCAATCAGGTGAATCAGGAGTCAATCAAGAGAACTGAATCAATCAGGTGAATAAGGTGAATTAAATAAATCAGGTGAATCAGGAGTCAATCAAGAGACCAAAATCAATCAGATGATTCAAATCAATCAGGTAAATCAAGAGTTTATCAAGAGAATGGAATAAAACAGATGAATCAAATCAATCAGGTGAATCAGGAGTCAACCAAGCGAACAGAATCAATCAGGCAAATCAGATTAATTAAATAAATCAGGTGAATCAGGAGTCAACTAAAAGAAAGGAATCAATCAGGTGAATCAGATTAATTAAATAAATCAAGGGAATCAGGAGTCAATCAGGAGAATGGAATCAATCAGATGAATCAAGTCAATCAGGTGAATCAAGTCAGTCATGTGAATCAGGAGTCAATGAGTTTAATCAGGTGAATTCACAAGAGAGAATCAAATAAAATTGGTCTGTATCCAGCTGTACTGAATGCTGATTGGTTGCTGTTAATGCTGAACTGGGTAAAATGTTAAAACATGTCAAAATTTGTATTGATTTCATGTCAGCGTTTGCTTCTACAGCCGTCACTCACTCCGAGAGCTTTGAGCATGTCTGTTTAAGCCCCGCCTCCTATAAGACCACCACTATAGGTCCACATGTTCCAGCTTCTACAGCAACCTGCTTCCCACCACGGCTGATTGACCACAGCCAAGCAAATGCTAATAAAAGCAGTCTGGCTTTACCTGCCTTTTACTTTTTCTTGACGTGTTTATTCTTTTTATTTGATGATTTATTTATTATAATATTTTACTGGTATTTATTGGTATGAATATAATATGTAACAGGGTGGTTTTATTTAAAGACAGAAGCTGAGCTGAAAGGAGGGGGTGTGGTTATGTAGGTAATTAAGGCTGTTTATTAGTTTTGGTAAATGTGTCCTCCTTTTAAACCCCATAATACTGCTGTTACTTAGTAACTGCCCCCTGTATCTGAGCTCAGTGTGTGAACAGAGCCAGTGTAGGCTGCCGAGGGCCCGTCTGGATGAAATGGGCCTGTAGATGAAGGAGTGTAAAGGTAAATGCAGCGCTGACCACATCTCCACAAACCCGCCTCAAACGAGCGAGCTGCGAGCAAACGGAGGCGAGCAGAGTCCACCCCTCCGCCCCATTCCCTCCTCATTACACACAGCCGGTGGAGGGATTCCACTCCTCCACCGTGAGGAGGGTTTGATCTTCCGCAAGTCGGAGAGGATTTACCCTCGGCCATGTGACTAATGAGCGAGGAAAGTGTGTGTGTGTGTGAGTGTGTGATGTGATTTCACAGAGATTCACTTCCACTGCTGGACCATATGGATCATATAGTAGGAACCAAGCGCCAGTCGCCATGACTACAACACAGATACAGCCCATAATTAATTTCCTAGCCAAACTAGCCAAAGTAAAGTTGTCACAGCTTGTCTAGACCCTGTAGAGAAGAAGTGCTGCCAAAAGAATAGGACTGTCTGGAGCAGATCAACATCATGACCCTATTGGCTCCATGCTGCCTAATAATGCCAGGCGTGGGCTAGAGGGGTATAAAGCCCCCCAGCATTGAGGAGCTGTGGAGCAGTGGATGAAATGTGCTCTCTGGAATGATGGTGGAGGAGGAGCTCCATCCAGGATGAGTTGGGAAACAGATTTCAGAAGAGGCAGTGAATGAGCAGGTGTCCCCAATACTTTTGTCCATACGGTGTATATCAGGATGCTCTGAATGGCGTCTGACGGCTGGCACGGCTGAGTTGAGCTGGATTGGACGGAGCCGGTGTGTATCGCTGTTATGCTCCAGTATGACTGTGGGAAATGAACTGTGGACCCATAATGGTGTGAATGTGACGGGTGAATTATCCTAACCTGTCTGCTCGCCGGCGGAGAAATTCAGCGCTGGGAATTAGAATTAATTTCAGACTCATCTTCCGTGCCCTTCCCGGCCACTCTGCCTCTGTTCACCTTCTTTTTCCTTTTCTGTTTTTTTAATATCTGCAGTGGAATCTCGGCCGTCTCGCCGCTCTCACATTCATCACTCGCTGACGGCTCATTTACCAGCGCAGGTTCTGCACAGCCGTCTGCAGACTCCTGCCACGAGGCTGGGGTTTAAACCTGCAGCAAAAGACCATCTCTCTAATCCGTTAATCTACTGTTTTAATAACTGACCAGCGGCTTTCACCTGCAGTGTCATCTCACAGAGATACAGAGCATTATAGAGCGCCCCCTACGCTTCCTGTAGTGTATTACAGTCTGTCAGAATGAGTGTGTGGATCATATGATCATTATAGAGCATTATAGAGCGCCCCCTACGCTTCCTGTAGTGTATTACAGTCTGTCAGAATGAGCGTGTGGATCATATGAACATTATATAGCATTATAGAGCGCCCCCTACGCTTCCTGTAGTGTATTACAGTCTGTCAGAGTGAGTGTGTGAATCATATGATCATTATAGAGCATTATAGAGCGCCCCCTACGCTTCCTGTAGTGTATTACAGTCTGTCAGAATGAGCATGTGAATCATATGATCATTATAGAGCATTATAGAGCGCCCCCTACGCTTCCTGTAGTGTATTACAGTCTGTCAGAATGAGCGTGTGGATCATATGATCATTATAGAGCATTATAGAGCGCCCCCTATGCTTCCTGTAGTGTATTACAGTCTGTCAGAATGAGTGTGTGAATCATATGATCATTATAGAGCATTATAGAGCGCCCCCTACGCTTCCTGTAGTGTATTACAGTCTGTCAGAATGAGCATGTGAATCATATGATCATTATAGAGCATTATAGAGCGCCCCCTACGCTTCCTGTAGTGTATTACAGTCTGTCAGAATGAGCGTGTGGATCATATGATCATTATAGAGCATTATAGAGCGCCCCCTATGCTTCCTGTAGTGTATTACAGTCTGTCAGAATGAGTGTGTGAATCATATGATCATTATAGAGCATTATAGAGCGCCCCCTATGCTTCCTGTAGTGTACTACAGTCTGTCAGAATGAGCGTGTGGATCATATGATCATATAGAGCATTATAGAGCGCCCCCTACGCTTCCTGTAGTGTATTACAGTCTGTCAGAATGAGTGTGTGAATCATATGATCATTATAGAGCATTATAGAGCGCCCCCTACGCTTCCTGTAGTGTATTACAGTCTGTCAGAATGAGCGTGTGGATCATATGATCATTATAGAGCATTATAGAGCGCCCCCTACGCTTCCTGTAGTGTATTACAGTCTGTCAGAATGAGCGTGTGGATCATATGATCATTATAGAGCATTATAGAGCGCCCCCTACGCTTCCTGTAGTGTATTACAGTCTGTCAGAATGAGCGTGTGGATCATATGATCATTATAGAGCATTATAGAGCGCCCCCTACGCTTCCTGTAGTGTATTACAGTCTGTCAGAATGAGCATGTGGATCATATGAACATTATAGAGCATTATAGAGCGCCCCTACGCTTCCTGTAGTGTATTACAGTCTGTCAGAATGAGCGTGTGGATCATATGAGCATTATAGAGCGCCCCCTACGCTTCCTGTAGTGTATTACAGTCTGTCAGAATGAGCGTGTGGATCATATGAGCATTATAGAGCATTATAGAGCGCCCCCTACGCTTCCTGTAGTGTATTACAGTCTGTCAGAATGAGCGTGTGGATCATATGAACATTATAGAGCATTATAGAGCGCCCCCTACTCTTCCTGTAGTGTATTACAGTCTGTCAGAATGAGCGTGTGGATCATATGAACATTATAGAGCATTATAGAGCGCCCCCTACGCTTCCTGTAGTGTATTACAGTCTGTCAGAATGAGCGTGTGGATCATATGAACATTATAGAGCATTATAGAGTGCCCCCTACGCTTCCTGTAGTGTATTACAGTCTGTCAGAGTGAGCATGTGGATCATATGAACATTATAGAGCATTATAGAGCGCACCCTACGCTTCCTGTAGTGTATTACAGTCTGTCAGAGTGAGCGTGTGGATCATATGATCATTACAGAGCATTATAGAGCGCCCCCTACGCTTCCTGTAGTGTATTACAGTCTGTCAGAGTGAGCGTGTGGATCATATGAACATTATAGAGCATTATAGAGTGCCCCCTACGCTTCCTGTAGTGTATTACAGTCTGTCAGAATGAGCGTGTGGATCATATGATCATTATAGAGCATTATAGAGCGCCCCCTACGCTTCCTGTAGTGTATTACAGTCTGTCAGAGTGAGCGTGTGGATCATATGAACATTATAGAGCATTATAGAGCGCCCCCTACGCTTCCTGTAGTGTATTACAGTCTGTCAGAGTGAGCGTGTGGATCATATGAACATTATAGAGCATTATAGAGCGCCCCCTACGCTTCCTGTAGTGTATTACAGTCTGTCAGAGTGAGCGTGTGGATCATATGAACATTATAGAGCATTATAGAGCGCCCCCTTCGCTTCCTGTAGTGTATA
>NW_027326686.1:0-25000 GCF_030463535.1 Salminus brasiliensis
TCGTTATTAATATATATTCACCCTAATGAGAGACTGTAGCTCCGCCTCCTCAGTGTATATCACAATACCTACATTTAGAGCGTTAAGAATATATATTCACCCTAATAAGAGACTGTAGCTCCGCCTCCTCAGTGTATATCACAATACCTACATTTAGAGCGTTAATAATATATATTCACTCTAATGAGAGACTGTAGCTCCGCCTCCTCAGTGTATATCACAATACCTACATTTAGAGCGTTAAGAATATATATTCACCCTAATAAGAGACTGTAGCTCCGCCTCCTCAGTGTATATCACAATACCTACATTTAGAGCGTTAATAATATATTCACTCTAATGAGAGACTGTAGCTCCGCCTCCTCAGTGTATATCACAATACCTACTTTAGAGCGTTAAGAATATATATTCACCCTAATAAGAGACTGTAGCTCCTCCTCCTCAGTGTATATCACAATACCTACATTTAGAGCGTTAATAATATATATTCACTCTAATGAGAGACTGTAGCTCCGCCTCCTCAGTGTATATCACAATACCTACATTTAGAGCGTTATTAATATATATTCACTCTAATGAGAGACTGTAGCTCCGCCTCCTCAGTGTATATCACAATACCTACATTTAGAGCGTTATTAATATTCACCCTAATGAGAGACTGTAGCTCCGCCTCCTCAGTGTATATCACAATACCTACATTTAGAGAGTTATTAATATATATTCACCCTAATGAGAGACTGTAGCTCCGCCTCCTGGGGGCTTGTCTGGGCTTACCTGCACTGTAATGGCTCCCTTCTTCGTCATGGTCTGATACATCCCGATGAAGGCCACGTTGTTGTCTAGGTCGAACACAGGGCACTGGAGACGAAGAGGAAAAAGGGAAGTGTGAAAATCGGACAATGCATATATAAAAAGCTTTACAGCTATAAACACCCGTTTACATAGAAACATCGTGGTTTATAGACTGACAGGATTCCTAGTTTGTACTTTTCCCCATAAATTTTAGTATCTCTAAAAAGCCACACATGGTTGGTTATGGTTTTGTAGCTTATGACCAAATTAAAAGTCAAAACGTAAGTTATAAAATAATACAATTAAACAATGCATCATAATTCCTTAATGACCCATAATATTTATATTTGATCATTTACTTTTTAACATCGTCAATCCTCTGTTTACCAACTGTGGTATTTTGAGGAATCTATTATGTCCTCCATTCACGCAATACAGCTGCAAACCATGGTCCAACCACCACCATGCTTCACAGTTGGCAATACGATGTTTATTATATAGTCATTATTATGAGGGTAATGACAGAAAAACAGTGTGTGTGTGTGTGTGTGTGTGTGTGTTTCAGACCTGAATATCCTGAATAGACATGACGGAGCAGGGGAAATTCTTCTGCGAGTTCACCTTCACCACGACTGTGTCCACGCCATCAGGAAAGACGTACTTGAAAAACTGCAAAAAAATTAATAAATAAATTAAAAATTATTATTATTTTTTTTTTTAAATCATCAAACTGAGCTTTTGGAGACCTAAAAACGTTAAAGCTGTGACTGTATTATCAAAAAAACAAAAAACAAAAAAAAACACCTGAAGAAAAGTATATATAAAAACCATTAATTTAACATTAATATCTAACAATTAGCTTTTCATTACAACTCCTTTGTAAATAATTCTCATTAACTAATATGACAGTGGATTCAATTCTACCATCGCTTGTACGCTACCAGACAGCCTAACCTATATACAAAATGTACTCACAATGTCAGTGTTTCATTATTAACTCAATAAATGACTGAAAAAGTGTTTTGTTTTGAAGAAATTGGTATAAAATCCATATTATCAAATAATCAAAATATTATTACTATATCCAGCATATTGACTAGCTAAGATATTTCCCTTTGCCATGGGTATGAAAACTGATGGTTATCGGAATACTTAATACTGGATTGGGGGGGGGGAAACAATCCCACCAATTTCCTACTATTTTCAGAGTTAAAAAAAACAATAAATTAACTAATCAGGTAGAAAATTATAATAATTGTCAGATTAATCTATAATTAAAGTATTTATTGCCTAGAAAAAAAGCTCTTATTTATTTACATAATTATATATTACTCTTTTTTTCCCCAAAATGGGAGACATTATATATAAAATTCCAAAATAAATTGTATTCATAATAATAATAATAATAATAATAATAATTACTCGCCGACTATCATTTTTGTAGTTGATGAAATAACAGAGTCCTAAAACGCTCGCCCGCTTATCCAGCCCGACCTGCTGGAAGACTGACCGCTGAGGTCCCCTCCACCTGCGTCAGACCAGCTGCCACCTACCAGTCCGACCACCAGGCTCCCCCACCACCACTGCTACCTGCCTAATGACCATGTTCTCTGCCACTATTAATATCACCACTATTACCCATCATTCCTTTCAGTTATTCTACACCATGATTATTATATTAGGATTATGAATTTGAACACACCTGAGCACAATACCTACAGTTTAGATGGTTTGGTCATTTTTATCAATAATTAATAAACAGTTCTGATCAGAGGAGGACGGTGGAGGACCATGTTTCTTCCTCCAGCTCTGAGGGAGCTTCTCCCTGCCACTGTGGTCTTTGGCTGCTCACTGGGGGCAAAGGTGACGGTTCTGTGCTAATTCTCCAGAAGCTCTCGCTCGCACTTACCCTCACTCACGTGAGCAAGCTGCGCGGACTTTAACCTGCCAGCTCACAGGCTGAACGGCGTCACCCTCGCGCCTCGGCCGCTAATGACGGCTGAGCGTGTTTGCCAAGCTGCTGAGATCCTGGACCGACACCCCTTAAGGGCGTGCTCACGTCTGTCGGATCAAAGCACGAACTGAGGCGCTGCTGCATCTGAGGTTGTGTCAGTGAGACGTATCGGATGTAGAAAATACGCTAATAAATAAAAATAAATAAATAAATAAATAAATTCAGCCATCAGGGACTTTAGGTCTTCCCTCGAGCTCACTAACGCTCCTGTGGCCGATTGCAATCCAACCCTCACGGCAAGCCTCTGAAATCTAGCAGAAAGCCCTCCCCAAACAGCTAGAGGCCGTCACAGCAATAGAGTGGGGCGGCCAAACTCCTTGGTCAACACTCCTAGATCTAGAAAACGGCACTCGACGAGCAGCTGTCCACATACTTTTGACAAAATATCCTGTATATATTTATATTTATTTCTTTTTTATTTATTTCTTTTTTTTAAATAGCTTGGTGAAACTTGGGCAGAGGCCGTGGTGGTTCAATCCCCACCACCTACATAAATAAAGATCTCACCCCCACGATAAACCAGGCCAGCCTAAAAACACACGGCCCATCCTTTGAGCTCTGCTGGCTCCATAATGGCAGAGGGTGCTTGGGCCCCGAGCATTGCCACTGGTAACGTGACCCGAAGGCAGGGGCCCGGTTCTCCTAGCGGTGATGTGGAAGTTACCGTGCTCTTCATCCATTTCAGTCCAAAGCTGAATACGTGAGCCTGAATGTGTGTGTGTGTGTGTGTGTGTGTGTGTGTGTGTGTGTGTGTGTGTGTGTGTGTGTGTGTACACAAACCTGGGGCTGGGACGGAGTGGCATTGAAGGTGAATTTGGTGTCCGTCCTGAAAGACAACAGAAAAAGGTGATTCGTGATTCGAGGCAGGCAATTCGGCGGGATTCGAACCAACGACCCTCTGATCGCAGTGACACTCACACACTAGGTTTTGGACTAATTCATATCGGAGTGCAGTTTTTAATATGGGTATATATCGTATCCGAGCACGTGGTCTCGAGGCGTCCGTAGCGAGGGGCTGAACCTTGAAGCCTGCAGCGCCGCAGGCGGCGCGAACACGGCGTAATCAGCAGGAGCGCGCTGATACGCTCGTTATCACGGCCAGACTTTGACTTTGACCGCGCCGTGGACGCTCTGCTGATCGGTCAGTGCGGCGAGCGGACGAAGACGTGCTGAGATGATGAGGAACCGAGGGCAGGCTGGAAACAGGAGGTCCACGTGTGGATCAGAGCTGGGGTGATGATGAGGATGATGATGATGGTGATGATGGTGACGGTGGTGATGAAGATACTAGACTAGGTCACACTACACACACGCTGGACTCTAATATAATCCTAATCTTTAACAGACAGGTTTAGGATTAGATTTCCCAGTTCTGGGTTTGAGTTAAGGTTAGGTTTAGGATTACTTCTAGGTTGAGGTTGAGGTTAAGGATTAGAGTCAGGCTTTAGACTGAAGTTAAGGTTAGATTTAGGATTAGAGTCAGGCTTTAGACTGAAGTTAAGGTTAGGTTTAGGATTAGAGTCAGGCTTTAGACTGAAGTTAAGGTTAGATTTAGGATTAGAGTCAGGCTTTAGACTGAAGTTAAGTTTAGGTTTAGGATTACTTCTAGGTTGAGGTTGAGGTTAAGGATTAGAGTCAGGCTTTAGACTGAAGTTAAGGTTAGATTTAGGATTAGAGTCAGGCTTTAGACTGAAGTTAAGGTTAGATTTAGGATTAGAGTCAGGCTTTAGACTGAAGTTAAGTTTAGGTTTAGGATTAGAGTCAGGCTTTAGACTGAAGTTAAGGTTAGGTTTAGGGTTACTTCTAGGTTGAGGTTTAGGTTTAGGATTAGAGTCAAGCTTTAGACTGAAGTTAAGGTTAGATTTAGGATTAGAGTCAGGCTTTAGACTGAAGTTAAGGTTAGGTTTAGGATTAGAGTCAGGCTTTAGACTGAAGTTAAGGTTAGGTTTAGGATTAGAGTCAGGCTTTAGACTGAAGTTAAGGTTAGGTTTAGGGTTACTTCAAGGTTGAGGTTTAGGTTTAGGATTAGAGTCAGGCTTTAGATTGTAGTTAAGGCTAGGGTTAAGATAAGATTTAGGGTTTAGATTGTAATTAAGGTTAGGTTTAGGGTCAGATTTAGGTTTTAGGTTGAAGTTAATATTAGGTTTAGAACTACCTCTAGGTTGAGGTTTAGGATTAGGATAAGATTAAGGCTTAGATTGTAGTTAAGGTTAAGTTTAGGGTTGAGTTTAGGTTCTAAGTTGAAGTTAAGGCTAGGTTTAGGATTAGATTTAGCCTCTGGGCTGAATTTAAGGCTAGGTTAAGGATTAGATTTAGGCTCTGGGTTGGATTTAAGGCTAGGTTTAGGGTCAGATTTAGGCTCTGGGCTGAATTTAAGGCTAGGTTAAGGATTAGATTTAGGCTCTGGGTTGGATTTAAGGCTAGGTTTAGGATTAGATTTAGGCTCTGGGCTGAATTTAAGGTTTGGTTTAGGGTCAGATTTAGGCTCTGGGTTGGATTTAAGGCTAGGTTTAGGATTAGATATAGGCTCTGGGCTGAATTTAAGGTTAGGTTTAGGGTCAGATTTAGGCTCTGGGTTGGATTTAAGGCTAGGTTTAGGATTAGATTTAGGCTATAGGATGAAGCTAATTTAGGTTCAGGATAAGATTTAGGGTTTAGGTTGAAGTTAAGGTTAGGTTTAGGATCAACTTTAAGCTCTGGGTTTAATTTAAGGATAGGTTTAGGATTAGATTTAGGCTCTGGGTGGGATTTAAGATTAGGTTTACGGTCAGATTTAGGTTTTAGGCTGAATTTAAGGTTAGGTTTAGGACTACTTAGGGTAAGGTGTAGAATCAGATGTAGGTTTCAGGAGGAAATTAAGATTATGTTTAGAATTAGATTTAGGTTCTAGGCTCAAGCCAAGTTTAGATTTAGAATTTGTGTTGATGTGAAGGCTAGGATAAGGTTTAGGATTAGATTCAGGTTTTGGGTTTTGGGATGAAGTTAAGGTTAAGATTAGGATTAGTGTTAGAGTTTAGAATTTGGGTGGTTAAGGCTAAGGTTCGGATTAGTTTCAGGATTTTTTGGCAGGCGTGTTGATGAAGGATGAGGATGAAACTCACTGCAGTGTGAAGCTCTCCACTCGGCTGACCCGCAGATGGTAGTGGACGCTGGAGGTGGACAGAGTGGACACATCCACGTAGAAGAACTGAGTTTCAGCTACGGCGAGCGTCGGGGGCTGGCACAGGGTGCGACCCACCTGGGTGTACTGATACTTCCTCTGGTACCTACACAGAGAGAGAGAGAGAGAGAGAGAGAGAGAGAGGGGGAGAGAGAGAGAGAGAGAGAGAGAGAGAGAGAGAGAGGGAGGGAGATTAATATCCATGACTGCAGCTAATAACCAAACTACACCCAAATTCCACCTTAAAAAGTGAAGACTCAGGAGGTTGTGGGTTCGATTCCCTGGTGAAGCCCCAGCTGCTAGCCATGTCTAGGACTCCCAGCATGGATAGCTATCAGCGTAGGCGATGCTAGCCAGCGTGGGCATCTATTAGCTGGCGTAACCTTCACTCGGGTGGTCCTAGCTTATGGGAGACGGGTGGTCCTAGCTTATGGGTGGAGAACTGGAATCTGAGAGCAACCGTGTTTGCTGTGATACCTGGTCCAGCTGCACTCCAAACATTGAGGGTATTTCGGCTTGAGAAGCAAGTTTCGAAAAGCTTGCAGAACTTAACCTCGCTGAACTTTAGGACAGAACCGAAAATGTTCCCCGTGCTAAAAATGAGAAGTGTTTGACAGCTTCCTGTGCAACAGCTGCGAATTTCCCATGTTTGATCAACCATACACACACACACACACACACACACACACACACACACACACACACACAGGGTGAGAAAACGCTTGATCTGAGGTCACTCATAGGTCCTGCCCATGAAAGTACACAGTGTACTGTTTCCCAAAGAGTGCTTGGGCCCCGATAATTGCCACTTGCAATGAAATCTGAAGGTCCACAGAATTCGACATGCTCCACATCAATTTCAGCCCAAAACTAAACATCAGCTGGTGGTCTTGGTCGCTCATGATGGGAGGGGGGCGACGCTGCAGCCAGACACACTTGTTGTATCTCCAGTTTGGCACTGTGGAATTTGAAGGGTGTCATAAGTTCAGCACTAAATAAACCACGAAACTGAAAGCTTTAAAGACTGTGTTTATGATTTAACATGTGTGTGTGTGTGTGTGTGTGTGTGTGTGTGTGTGTGTGTGGTGCAGGGGGTGGAGGGGTATCACTTGACTGCACCCGTTGCACAACTCTGGAGACTACAGGTCTGTGAAAGCCGCGTGATGAACGTCATGACCTTCCACCACACCCCTGCATTTCACCACACGCCTACACCCCTACACCCAGGAGGACCCGGCATGTATGGAGCTACAGGGGGCGAGTCAAAACAACAGCAGCACAGAAACAGTGGTCTTATCTGGAACCGGTCTTCCACGCAAGACCACTTCACTATGCTGATAAAACATCGCTCAGCTCTTATCATGTGGCTTTTTATTATCGTCGGACGTTATTGCATGTTGTCCCGCGGCTGCCATTCTAACGCAATGCCCATCACCACATGGCTAATGATATTAGGGGCACGTGAGAACATCACGTGACGACGTTAGGGCACGTGAGAACGTCACGTGATGTTCTCACGTGCCCCTAATATCATCACGTGATGTTCTCACACGTCCCTAACGTCGTCACATGATGTTCTTACGTGCCATTATGTCATCACGTGGCTACTGTCATCCCACGTGCCCCCAATGTCGTCACGTCATGTCCTCACGTGCCCCAATGTCATCATGTGATGTTCTCACGTGCCCAATGTCATCACGTGACGTTCTCACGTGCCCCTAACATCACCACATGGCTACTGTCGTCACGTGACGTTCTCACGTGCCCTTAACATAATCACGTGACATTCTCACGTGGCCCTAATGTCGTCACGTGACGTTCTCACGTGCCCCAATGCCGCCACGTGAGGTTCTCACATGCCCCAATGCCGCCACGTGAGGTTCTCACATGCCCCAATGCCGCCACGTGAGGTTCTCACATGCCCCTAACATCACCACATGGCTACTGTCGTCACGTGATGTTCTCACGTGCCCCTAATATCATCACGTGATGTTCTCACACGTCCCTAATGTCGTCATGTGATGTTCTCACGTGCCCCTAATATCATCACGTGATGTTCTCACGTGTCCCCAATGTTGTAAGGTAAAGGTGGTCACGTGATCACGTTAGAGGCACGTGAGAACGTCACATGATGACACCACCTTTACCTTACTTTTTACGTTTCTGCTTCAGGTTAACTCTTTTAGTGATCGAATTTCGAAGGGTGTCATAAGTTCAGCACTAAATAAACCACGAAACTGAAAGCTTTAAAGACTGTGTTTATGATTTAACGTGTGTGTGTGTGTGTGTGTGTGTGTGTGTGTGTAATGCAGGGGGTGGAGGGGTATCACTTGACTGCACCCATTGCGCAACTCTGGAGACTACAGGTCTGTGAAAGCCGCGTGATGAACGTCATGACCTTCCACCACACCCCTGCATTTCACCACACGCCTACACCCCTACACCCAGGAGGACCCGGCATGTATGGAGCTACAGGGGGCGAGTCAAAACAACAGCAGCACAGAAACAGTGGTCTTATCTGGAACCGGTCTTCCACGCAAGACCACTTCACTATGCTGATAAAACATCGCTCAGCTCTTATCATGTGGCTTTTTATTATCGTCGGACGTTATTGCATGTTGTCCCGCGGCTGCCATTCTAACGCAATGCCCTCACGCAGCGTTCTCACGTGGCCACCGTCATCAGGCAGTGTTCTGTACACCTAAGGTCATAACACAGTGCCGTAACGTCATCATGTGACGTTCTCACGTACCCCTAACATCACCACATGGCTACTGTCGTCACGTGACGTTCTCACGCGCCCTTAACATAATCACGTGACATTCTCACGTGCCCCTAACGTCGTCATGTGATGTTCTCACACGTCCCTAACGTCATCATGTGATGTTCTCACACGTCCCTAACGTCGTCATGTGATGTTCTCACACGTCCCTAACGTCGTCATGTGATGTTCTCACACGTCCCTAACGTCATCACGTGACATTCTCACGTGCCTCTAACGTGATCACGTGACCACCTTTACCTTACTTTTTACTTTTTTTTGTGCCATTATGTCATCACATGGCTACTGTCATCCCACGTGCCCCCAATGTCATCACGTGACGTTCTCACGTGCCCAATGTCGTCACGTGACGTTCTCACGTGCCCCTAACATCATCACATGGCTACTGTCGTCACGTGATGTTCTCACGTGCCCCTAACGTCGTCACGTGATGTTCTCATGTGCCATAATGTCATCACATGGCTACTGTCATCCCACGTGCCCCCAATGTCGTCACGTGACATTCTCACGTGCCCAATGTCATCACGTGACGTTCTCACGTGCCCCTAACATCATCACATGGCTACTGTCGTCACGTGATGTTCTCACGTGCCCCTAACGTCGTCACGTGATGTTCTCACGTGCCCCTAACGTCGTCACGTGATGTTCTCATGTGCCATAATGTCATCACATGGCTACTGTCATCCCACGTGCCCCCATTGTCATCACGTGACGTTCTCACGTGCCCAATGTCGTCACGTGACGTTCTCACGTGCCCCTAACATCATCACATGGCTACTGTCGTCACGTGATGTTCTCACGTGCCCCTAACGTCGTCACGTGACATTCTCACGTGCCCCAATGTCGTCACGTGATGTTCTCACGTGCCCCTAACGTCATCACGTGATGTTCTCACGTGCCATTATGTCATCACATGGCTACTGTCATCCCACGTGCCCCCAATGTCGTCACGTGACATTCTCACGTGCCTCTAGCGTGATCACGTGACCACCTTTACCTTACTTTTTACGTTTCTGCTTCAGGTTAACTCTTTTGGTGATCGGATCAGACCCGATCCTTGTTTTTTCTACCGGGACCAAGCCGAAGGTGAGCGGTCAGCCGAGTCCAGGCAGGCGTGTAGTGGGCGTACTCACAGGCCTCGAAGGATGAGCGGAACCTGGAAGGAGAGGACGGCCTGCTTCTGCCGGACGACGAACAGGATGGGGCTCTTCGTGCTCTCGGACAGGAGCTCCACCGACACTCGTACGCCCTCGGTCTGAGACACACACAGAGAGAGAGAGAGAGAGGCAAGCGTTACCCTGCTTTCAGTTCCACCTTAAACGGAGCACCACCCAGTCTGATGACCCTCCACCTTCACCTCCAGCACCACTAAGCAGGCACATTTAAGGTGGACTGGACAATTAGCCTGCTAGCTGCTATCTAGAACAACAGGTCAACCTCTAGATGTCTCAGAAGTGTCCCTACCTTGTTCCTGGACACCGTGTGGTTGAAGGAGTAGATGGTCTGGTTGTGGCTGGTCACCGTGTCCAGGTAGGTCACTCCGAACTGGGCCTCTTTCTGGACCACCTCACTGGACTCCGAGCTGACCCGGTGCACAGGCAGCAGCAGCAGAACCGCCAGAACCCAGAAGAGCACAGGGTGGAAACCGGGCGGGACGAGGCTAGGAGAGGGCCTGGGTTTGGACTTCCAGCACTTCGCCATCCTGCCTCCTTCCTTCAGGGCGGAATTAGAGGCAGGCGAGGTCCGAGGGGCCGGTTCTCCGGGACGGAGACGGGCTAATCATGAGGCAGAGAGGGCGGCTTTACACATTAATTTGCTGCCTAGGAGGATAAAAGCCAAGAAGACTCGGTTATGGAGCCTCCGGGTCCATGTTTTCCTTAAAAATCGCCAAAAAAAACCCCCAAAGAGGTCGGTGTCGCTCCCAGACCCGCCTCAGCTAGCCCGCGGTAGGCTGCGGGTCCCCGCGGTGAAAGGAGCTATAGCTAGCGGCTGCGGGCATAAACAAGCTCCGCGCTCCGGAGGTATTAGCTAGCTGGCTAACCCACAGCCCCTAACGAGACCAACCACAGCCGGGCAGGGTGGTCTCCGGAGTCCTGCGAATAGCTCCGCGGGTCCTCTGCCCTGCTGTCCTGGAGGCGGCGGCTAACAGCTGTTAGAGGCTGAGCTCCAGTCTGTCCTGCTCCGCTACTGCTGCTGCTCCGACCCGCGAGTCCCAGCAAATCCTCTCAGTTCAGCTGCCGGAGCGGCTAGTCTGCTTCTGCTGGCGGTGACAACAGCGCCCCACACAGGACAGACACCCAACACACTGCCAACAACCCAGCACTGTAAACAACCCAGCACTGTAAACAACCTCACACTGTAAACAACCTCACACTGTAAACAACCCAGCACTGTAAACAACCTCACACTGTAAACAACCTCACACTGTAAACAACCCAGCACTGTAAACAACCTCACACTGTAAACAACCTCACACTGTTAACAACCTCACACTGTAAACAACCTCACACTGTAAACAACCTCACACTGTAAACAACCCAGCACTGTAAACAACCTCACACTGTAAACAACCTCACACTGCTAACAACCTCACACTGTAAACAACCTCACACTGTAAACAACCCAGCACTGTAAACAACCTCACACTGCCAACAACCTCACACTGTAAACAACCCAGCACTGTAAACAACCTCACACTGTAAACAACCTCACACTGTAAACAACCCAGCACTGTTAACAACCTCACACTGTAAACAACCCCACACTGCCAACAACCTCACACTGCCAACAACCTCACACTGTAAACAACCTCACACTGTAAACAACCCAGCACTGTAAACAACCTCACACTGTAAACAACCTCACACTGTAAACAACCCAGCACTGTAAACTACCTCACACTGTAAACAACCTCACACTGCTAACAACCTCACACTGTAAACAACCTCACACTGTAAACAACCCAGCACTGTAAACAACCCAGCACTGTAAACAACCTCACACTGTAAACAACCTCACACTGTAAACAACCCAGCACTGTAAACAACCTCACACAGTAAACAACCTCACACTGTAAACAACCCAGCACTGTAAACAACCTCACACAGTAAACAACCTCACACTGTAAACAACCCAGCACTGTAAACAATCTCACACAGTAAACAACCTCACACAGTAAACAACCCAGCACTGTAAACAACCCAGCACTGTAAACAACCTCACACTGTAAACAACCTCACACTGTAAACAACCCAGCACTGTAAACAACCTCACACAGTAAACAACCTCACACTGTAAACAACCCAGCACTGTAAACAACCTCACACAGTAAACAACCTCACACTGTAAACAACCCAGCACTGTAAACAATCTCACACAGTAAACAACCTCACACAGTAAACAACCCAGCACTGTAAACAACCCAGCACTGTAAACAACCTCACACTGCCAACAACCTCACACTGTAAACAACCCAGCACTGTAAACAACCTCACACTGTAAACAACCCAGCACTGTAAACAACCCAGCACTGTAAACAGCCCAGCACTGTAAACAACCTCACACTGTAAACAACCCAGCACTGTAAACAACCCAGCACTGTAAACAGCCCAGCACTGTAAACAACCCAGCACTGTTAACCTCACACTGTAAACAACCCAGCACTGTAAACAACCTCACACAGGACAGACACCCAACACACTGTAAACAACCTCACACTGTAAACAACCCAGCACTGTAAACAACCTCACACTGTAAACAACCTCACACTGTAAACAACCCAGCACTGTAAACAACCTCACACTGTAAACAACCCAGCACTGTAAACAACCTCACACTGCCAACAACCCAGCACTGTAAACAACCTCACACTGTAAACAACCTCACACTGTAAACAACCCAGCACTGTAAACAACCTCACACTGCCAACAACCTCACACTGTAAACAACCTCACACTGCCAACAACCTCACACTGTAAACAACCTCACACTGCCAACAACCCAGCACTGCCAACAACCCAGCACTGTAAACAACCTCACACTGCCAACAACCCAGCACTGTAAACAACCTCACACTGTAAACAACCCAGCACTGTAAACAACCCAGCACTGTAAACAGCCCAGCACTGTAAACAACCTCACACTGTAAACAACCCAGCACTGTAAACAGCCCAGCACTGTAAACAGCCCAGCACTGTTAACCTCACACTGTAAACAACCCAGCACTGTAAACAACCTCACACTGCCAACAACCCAGCACTGTAAACAACCTCACACTGTAAACAACCTCACACTGTAAACAACCCAGCACTGTAAACAACCTCACACTGTAAACAACCCAGCACTGTAAACAACCCCAGCACTGTAAACAACCCAGCACTGTAAACAGCCCAGCACTGTAAACAACCTCACACTGTAAACAACCTCACACTGTAAACAACCCAGCACTGTAAACAACCTCACACTGTAAACAACCTCACACTGTAAACAACCCAGCACTGCTAACCTCACACTGTAAACAACCCAGCACTGTAAACAACCCAGCACTGCTAACCTCACACTGTAAACAACCCAGCACTGTAAACAACCCAGCACTGCTAACCTCACACTGTAAACAACCCAGCACTGTAAACAACCCAGCACTGTAAACAACCCAGCACTGCTAACCTCACACTGTAAACAACCCAGCACTGCTAACCTCACACTGTAAACAACCCAGCACTGTAAACAACCCAGCACTGTAAACAACCCAGCACTGCTAACCTCACACTGTAAACAACCCAGCACTGTAAACAACCCAGCACTGCTATCCTCACACTGTAAACAACCCAGCACTGTTAACCTCACACTGTAAACAACCCAGCACTGTAAACAACCCAGCACTGTTAACCTCACACTGTAAACAACCCAGCACTGCTAACCTCACACTGTAAACAACCCATCACTGCTAACCTCACACTGTAAACAACCCAGCACTGTAAACAACCCAGCACTGCTAACCTCACACTGTAAACAACCCAGCACTGCTAACCTCACACTGTAAACAACCCAGCACTGTTAACCTCACACTGTAAACAACCCAGCACTGTTAACCTCACACTGTAAACAACCCAGCACTGTAAACAACCTCACACTGTAAACAACCTCACACTGCTAACAACCTCACACTGTAAACAACCTCACACTGTAAACAACCCCACACTGTAAACAACCCAGCACTGTAAACAACCCAGCACTGTAAACAACCTCACACTGTAAACAACCCAGCACTGTAAACAACCTCACACTGTAAACAACCCAGCACTGTTAACCTCACACTGTAAACAACCCAGCACTGTAAACAACCCAGCACTGCTAACCTCACACTGTAAACAACCCAGCACTGCTAACCTCACACTGTAAACAAATGGCTAAAAGCTAGCACTAGCCAACCAGGGCATCTCTTATAGGCAACACTGCACACTCTCACTCTGAGAGGATCACACCTCTATCCAGTAAGAGCCTAGCAGCTACAACGTTCTTATTACAGCGCTAAAACAAAGCTAGGCTAAGCTAGGCTTGGCTTGGCAGCGACTGCGGGCCTTCACAGTGACAAAAACCAGCTGTTCAGCGCAGAGCTTATCGCTTTCACCAGCCTCTCACCAGCCTTTCACCAGCCTTTCACCAGCCTTTCACAAGCTTTCACAACTCTCACAAGCCCTCAGGACCAGAAAAGCAGATTTCCTCTTACGCTGTAATAACAGGGTGGTAAACAGGGTGGTAAACATGCATCTGAGCATTTTTCACCCCCAACTGCCATCACGCACTTAATACTGCCCATTATCTCTATTATCTATCTTTATCTATTTTCTACTATTCAGGACGGCCAATCGGATCAGAGCTCATTTACATATCAGCCTTTCAAGGCGCAGTAACAAAATCACCAGCTATTGGAATATTGAGGAAACAGGTCAAGTAGAAAAGGCCTGAGTTTAAAAAAATAATACAACCAAACGAAGAAGTTTATTAATGAGAAATAAAATATTATTAAATTATTATTTAAAAAAAAAATCAGACTTCAAAAACAACAGCTGAGTTTCATCATCGTCTTTTATTTAAAAAGCTTCCAGGGAGATTGTAGCTGAACATCCTGGTCGACAGCTGACCACGCTCTATAAGCAAACATTTAGCCAGTGGCCACACACACACACACACACACACACACACACACACACACACACACACACACACACACGATATTACAGGCACATTAAGCCAAACAGATCACAATAAAACCTGTACAATAGTCAGGACAAGTGCAGCTAGCAGATCTTTATATATATACACACACACACACACACACACACACACACACACACACACACACACACACACACACACTTGCTCCCAGGTAAAAGTGCAAGCTCGAAGCAGGGACCTCCGACACGTCCCAGAAAGTGTAACATCAGCGTATTTCCTGGGTGCAGTAACGCATAATAACCAGCACTGAAGCTGCAGCTTGTTGAGATAGGACGAGGACGAAGGACGAGGACGAGGACACAGCACTTCATTACATACTGGATGACTGATTAAGGCTACTGTGACTTAAAGGAGAACGCCAACACTTTCCAACATAATCCCCAGCTGAGGCATCTGTAGTGTACAGCTGATTACCATGGAAAAGACATGTTATGCACTTATAATGGAAGTCAATGGGAAGTTGATTTAAAGGTCACCCCCCCCCCCCAAAAATGTTTTGCTGTCCACATGAAGCATCTGTAGTGTAGCGTCAATTACCACTAAAAATAATTTTAATATGTCTTCCTGAACTCGAAAAATAAACCAAAACCCGTCGACTCAAAATCTGCTTATAATGGAGGTCAATGGGCAGATGATTTAAAGGACACCCCCAAAAATTTTCAACAATATATCCATCTGCTGCCTCTGTAGTGTACCGCCGTTTACCATGAACAATAATTTTAAAAGGCTTTTTTAATACTTAAATTTTTTTTTAAACGTGTGGAAACAAACATATTTAAAATGGAAGTCAATGGGCAGTTGATTTAAAGGTCACCCCCCCCCAAAAAATGTTTTGCTGTCCACATGAAGCATCTGTAGTGTAGGGTCAATTACCACTGAAAATAATTTTAATATGTCTTCCTGAACTCGAAAAATAAACCAAAACCCATCGACTCAAAATCTGCTTATAATGGAGGTCAATGGGCAGATGATTTAAAGGACACCCCCAAAAATTTTCAACGATATATCCATCTGCTGCCTCTGTAGTGTACGGCCGTTTACCATCAACAATCATTTTAAAATGCTTTTTTTATACTTAAAAAATGTTAAAAACATGTGGAAACAAAACATATTTATAATGGAAGTCAATGGGCAGTTGATTTAAAGTACAAGTCAGACATTGTTCAATTCCCCTCCCATCTCGTGCATCTCTAGCACACGTGTGTTTTTCTGTACTTAAAAAAACAAACAAACAAACAAACAAAAAAACATACAGTGTGTGTGTGTGTGTGTGTGTGTGTGTGTGTGTGTGTGTGTGTGTGTGTGTAGGCTTAATCAGTGCAGTACAGGAGCCCACTGAATAACACTGCAGCTGGCGGATTCACCTGTAGCTACGCTAAGCTAGGCTAAAGCTGCTAACAAGCAACTGAAGCCCATTCTCCACCAATTAGCATCCTTTATATAGCCACGTGGAGCAGTTAAAGGGCCCACATCCTGCATCTTCCTTGTATTTGACTTATTTCTCAATTTATTTCCCGTTTTAATTGCATTTACTTGCCAAAAACATACGTTACATAGAATCAGAGAGCAGCCCAGTCCAAATCACTCCCTATAACCTCTCTAAATATCAGTGGAAACCATCGTCGAGCTGTATGGGCGGATACGCTGCATGTTAATGTGCTGGGTTTTATGATGTCACAAATACGGCGTATACTTTTATACTATACGTATATTTTTGTATGGGCCCTTTAACGATCTCCAATAGACTTGCTGACGGGGGTCCGGCTACTCTGTAGGAGGCACAGCTACCTTTGAAAGTGGACAGTGGACTGACTGGCAGGCTAATAGTCCTGGTGTGACGTTAGCCTGTCGCTCCAAAGCTAAAGAGGGAGGTGGGAGGGGGAAAAAAGAAAAACTGGCGTCAGCTTATGTGCTGCTGACACTGCCGCAGTTCCTCCCTTCCACCACTAGAGGCACTCTCCCCTAACAGAAGATGCATATGGAGGTGGTGTTGTGTGGAGGGACGGTGTGTGCAGGAGCTCCCTACTGGCTGTGCGCCACTCTACGCTATAAGGCTTTGAGCACGGGAAAGAGCGCTGTGCACTCTGTAGGGCACTAAATAGGGAACAATTTGGGACGCAGCCGTTAGCATCTTTGGTTAAAGGGGTACTTCAGGATTTTCCTACTTCACCTCTACTTGCAGCGGCTGGGGAGCATGGTCGATTTCCATGGAGAGAGATTTCTGAGTATTTCTCTGAGTTGGGGGAATAGCAGGAAATCGGGAAACCGGACCTCAGAGTCATGCCTAATAGAAGTCAATGGGCAGTTGCAGAATTCGGACGGTGGGTAGAGGTGTATGGAAGACATGGGTTTAAATGGAAGGTGTTTGCTTGTAAGCTAAGGTAGAAATCGGTCATGTGTTTTCTCTAAGCAACGCCTGATCGCCATGGATACCAGAAACCTTAGATACAGTTAACTTTTTTTTTTTACGATACCAAAAAAATAAAAAATAAAAAATAAATAAATAAAAAGTCTGTCTGCCCCCCCCTGCTCATCCTGCATCACTTTTGCTACAACTTCCCTTCTACCGTCACATTTTTCCAACCTCTTCCCCGCGGATTCCAGCATCTGCCCATTGGCTTCTATTACGCGGACGTTTCAGGTCAACGAGTTTTCCGTCGTTTTCCGGGAAACCGAAAATCATCTCAAAACTACGGACTGTGGAAACCGATGGTGCGCTACAGACGCTGAAGATGGAGTCGGGTTGAAAAATCAATGGAGTACTCCTTTAATATGTCCTTTCATACTCTACATCTATGTCTCTCTCCCCCCACCCTCTCTCTCTCTAGGCTAAGGTGGTCTGTTTCTCCTCAGGGGTCTCCTCCAGTATCTGCAGCAGCAGCTCGTGCAGCGGCCGGGCCACCTTTCGGTATCCGGCGGCGGTGAGGTGCAGGTAGTCGAACATGTCCCGGGACGAGACGGCTCCGTCCGAGTGGGTGAAGTCCGAGCTGAGGTCCAGAAACTGGACCGGACTCAGTCTGGAGGCCGACGCCCGCAGGAGGCGGTTCACCTCCGCGTTCTTCTCCCGCAAAGGGTTCTGCCGCTCACCGCGGGGCAAGAGACCCTGAGAGAGAGCGAGAGAGAGAGAGGGATGTGAAAGTGTACAAGATGCTTCAAAACACACACACACACACACACACACACACACACACGGTTCCTCACCAGCAGGATGATCTTGGTGTGTGGAATCTGGTTCATGAGCAGCTGGACGATCTCCATCACTCCTCCGGCCACCTGCTCCGCCGTGTGCTGGTGATTGTTGGTGCCGACCCAAACCACCACCACCTGGGGGCGACACGCAGCGCTGCTCAGGCCTCAAACCATAACCGACCCATCTCTGACTGTGAGGGACAGGGATCAGGCCTAGTCCTGGACTAAACAGCATTCCCAATGGAAGGTTTCCACTAGAACTGAATCGGACCCAAGGCCCAGAAAGTGCTGCTACACCCCCTCCAGCACAGCTGTGGACACCCAGTGACCGCCCCCTCCATCACTGACCACTCCCTCCCCTCACCTTGGGTCTGATGTTCTGCAGCTCTCCGTTCTGCAGCCTCCACAGCACGTTACAGGTGGTGTCTCCAGCAATGCCGAAGTTCAGAGCATGCAGAGGTGAAAACAGCTCTTTCCACACCTGTATCTCACACACACACACACACACACACACACACACACACACACACACACACTTTTTGGAAACTGATCAATTGAAGGATTGCTAATGACCAACCAAGTGTACGGCTGCTAATAACTACTTTAGAGCTGCTAATAACCAACTAAGGACTGCAATGGACCAAGTAAAGGCTGCTAATGACCAACCAAGTGTACGGCTGCTAATGACCAGGTTAGAGCTGCTAATAACCAACTAAGGACTGCAATGGACCAAGTAAAGGCTGCTAATGACCAACCAAGGGCTGCTAATAACCAGGTTAGGGCTGCTAATGACCAGGTTAGGGCTGCTAATAACCAGGTTAGGGCTGCTAATAACCAGGTTAGGGCTGCTAATAACCAACTAAGGACTGCAATGGACCAAGTAAAGGCTGCTAATGACCAACCAAGGGCTGCTAATAACCAGGTTAGGGCTGCTAATGACCAGGTTAGGGCTGCTAATAACCAGGTTAGGGCTGCTAATAACCAACTAAGGACTGCAATGGACCAAGTAAAGGCTGCTAATGACCAACCAAGGGCTGCTAATAACCAGGTTAGGGCTGCTAATGACCAGGTTAGGGCTGCTAATAACCAGGTTAGGGCTGCTAATAACCAGGTTAGGGCTGCTAATAACCAGGTTAGGGCTGCTAATGACCAGGTTAGGGCTGCTAATAACCAGGTTAGGGCTGCTAATAACCAACTAAGGACTGCAATGGACCAAGTAAAGGCTGCTAATGACCAGGTTAGGGCTGCTAATGACCAGGTTAGGGCTGCTAATGACCAGGTTAGGGCTGCTAATGACCAGGTTAGGGCTGCTAATAACCAGGTTAGGGCTGCTAATAACCAGGTTAGGGCTGCTAATAACCAACTAAGGACTGCAATGGACCAAGTAAAGGCTGCTAATGACCAACCAAGGGCTGCTAATGACCAGGTTAGGGCTGCTAATGACCAGGTTAGGGCTGCTAATGACCAGGTTAGGGCTGCTTATTACCAATATAATGCTGCTAATAGTTACTTCAGAACTAAAAACTGCTATTGACCAAGTAAATGCTGCTAATAACCGACTAAAAGACAACTAATAACCAGGTAAGGGGCTGCTAATAACAACTAAAGGCTGCTAATAACCAAATTAGGGCTGTTAATAACCAACCAAGTGTACGGCTGCTAATAACCAGGTTTGGGCTGCTAATAACCCATTTAAAACTGCTAATAATCAACTAAAGACAACTAATAACCAACCAAGTGCAGCTAATAACTACATTAGGGATGCTACTTACCAACCAAGTGTACGGCTGCTAATTACCAGGTTTGGGCTGCTAATAACCCATTTAAAACTGCTAATAATCAACTAAAGACAACTAATAACCAACCAAGTGCAGCTAATAACTACATTAGGGATGCTACTTACCAACCAAGTGTACGGCTGCTAATAACCAGGTTTGGGCTGCTAATAACCCATTTAAAACTGCTAATAATCAACTAAAGACAACTAATAACCAACCAAGTGCAGCTAATAACTACATTAGGGATGCTACTTACCAACCAAGTGTACGGCTGCTAATAACCAGGTTTGGGCTGCTAATAACCCATTTAAAACTGCTAATAATCAACTAAAGACAACTAATAACCAACCAAGTGCAGCTAATAACTACATTAGGGATGCTACTTACCAACCAAGTGTACGGCTGCTAATTACCAGGTTAGGACTGATTACTACCCAGATAATGCTGCTAATAACATACTAAGGGCTGCTAATTACCAATAAATCCTTTCTATATTTCCACCGAAGCCCCCTGATGAGCCAGGTCAGCAACATTACACAGAAAACTCAGATTTACCCAACCCAACCCACGGGCCTTTACTCCTACAGGATTCAGAGCAGTGGTCCCCGATCCCGGCCCCGTCCTGCTCTGACACACACGTTAAGGGAGGGGTCAGTAACACCGCAGACTGAACTGGACACTGGCCCTCCAGCACCGGGCCTAGTAGATCAGATAGCGAGGATCTGCAGAATCACTGTGATCGTACCTCCTGCTGCTGCATCAGCTGCACCATCGAGTCTCCAACAAACAGCACGTCCGGCTCAGCATCCTTACACTCCTGCACAAAACGGTTGTGCTGGACACACACACACACACACACACACACACACACACACACACAGGGAATATGCATTGAGCATCAAATCACAGCACTGCAAGAGGTACACTATTCGGACAAAAGTATTGGGACACATCTCTAAATCACTGAATTCAGGTGTTTCATTCAAGCCCCTAGCCCTGTAATAGGAGACACCACTGCACCAACAACAGGTATGGTATAGATGGTAGAAGTATGTATAGGTATAGATAGGGTATAGGTATGGATGGTATAAGTATGTATAGGTATAGCTGTGTGTAGGTATGGTATAGATGGTAGAAGTATGTATAGGTATAGCTGGGTATAAGTATGGATGGTACAAGTATGTATAGGTATAGATGTGTGTAGGTATGGTATAGATGGTACAAGTATGTATAGGTATAGCTGGGTATAGGTATGGATGGTACAAGTATGTATAGGTATAGCTGGGTATAGGTATGGATGGTACAAGTATGTATAGGTATAGCTGTGTGTAGGTATGGTATAGATGGTACAAGTATGTATAGGTATAGCTGGGTATAGGTATGGATGGTACAAGTATGTATAGGTATAGCTGTGTGTAGGTATGGTATAGATGGTACAAGTATGTATAGGTATGGCTGTGTGTAGGTATGGTATAGATGGTACAAGTATGTATAGGTATAGCTGTGTGTAGGTATGGTATAGATGGTACAAGTATGTATAGGTACAGATGGGTATAGGTATGGTATAGATGGTACAAGTATGTATAGGTACAGATGGGTATAGGTATGGATGGTACAAGTATGTATAGGTACAGATGGGTATAGGTATGGATGGTACAAGTATGTATAGGTATAGATAGGGTATAGATGGTATAAGTATGTATGGGTATAGCTGGGTATAAGTATGGTATAGAAGGTACAGATGGGTATGGATATAGTTATAGAACGTATAGGCACAGTATGGATGATATAAGTATGGATGGTATGATACATATGGGTATGATACGTATGGGTATAGATATGGTATGGCTGTGTACAGGTATGGGTGGGTATAGGTATGGTATAGATAAGGTATATGTATGGTATAGATGGTACAAGTATGTATAGGTATAGATAGGGTATAGGTATGGTATAGATGGTACACATGGGTATGGGTATAGTTATGGTATGTATAGCTACAGTATGGATGGGTATGGTACATATGGGTATAGATGTGGTATGGCTGTGTACAGGTATGGTATGGGTATGGATGGTTTATAGATATGATAAAAATGGGCATGAGCATGGATAGGTGATTGACATGGGTCGACACGTGTATTGGGCTTGGATGGGTATGGGTGCAGATAGGTAAGGGTATGTAAGGACGTGGGTATACATTTATGGGTATGGATGGGTATGGGTACAGACCGGCGTGCTTATATACGTACCTGGGTGTGGATTAAAATGGGTAGAGGGTTTGGATGGGTTTGGACTGGGATGGGTATTGAAAGGTAAGGGTATATACATATATATGGGAGTATTTACGTAGCTGCATGTGGGCGTGGCTAAGCTCGTTTTAAGGCTCAGTAGCTTCTCACACTGTGCCATGAGCAAACTGCACAATAGCAGGGGATGGGGGGGTCCACCAGCTCACCTGGGACATCCAGCGCGCGTCCCCTTGCACATCTTCCACTGGCTCGGGCATTGCAGCTGGGTTCGTGTCCTCGTGGCTCATCCTGGACACCAATAACAACCTCAACAATCGACCATAAAGGGGCAGAGGAGGTCATGACCCTTGAGTTATGACGAAATACGTGCGTGCGTGCGTGCATGCAGAAGCTAAATGCATACCAAAAGTGCATGCATACCGTACCCACAACCACGTGCACACCTTTTTTTCTTTGCACAAAACAACACACGCATTAAGCGCACGCTCCTCACCTGAGCGTTCGTGCAGCTCGGAGGTCTCGTGCTCGGCGCGACACGGAGGCGTTTGCTAGCTTCTCCTCCACCGACCCCACCTGCAGCTTTCCTGTTGCCCCGAGCTTTTCGGTTGCTGCTCGGTTTCCTTTGGCATGCACGTGCAGCCCGACCCTAAAGCACGGGGGAAGGGGTGGTCAGCTTGTTTGGACGAGGTCCAGATCGATTCCACGCGCCGAAAATCCGCCACCGACAGTTTAGCATCGGCTGGGTGCACGTCCACTTCCGCGTGTGCTGACGTAGCACGCCCCGCCCTCTCGGATTTGCGTCAGCGTGCGTCTGTGTGTGTGTGTGTGTGTGTGTGTGTGTTTTTAGCGCCGTGCGGGGACCCAGTGTGCTCGGCGTCAACGAGGCTCCAGAAACAACCATTTGCGTCATCGTTTCTGTGACGTCACGAGGCCCATTCATTAATATCCGGCTGCCTACTCGCGCTACTTCAGTTTAGCCCCGCCCCTTCACTCTGAAGTCGTTAGGGGGCTCTGTCCGAAACGGAGGGCAGCTCCCTCGATGCCTTGCTGCCTATGCTGCCCCAGAAGTCAGTGCCTAAGGAAGGCGGCATGGTGACGATGAGGTGCCCTTCCTGGCACCTTCCTGCCTACTCAGGCAGCCTACGCATTCGGTACTGCGCCCTGTTCACTATATAGTGCACTACTTCTGGA
This sequence comes from Salminus brasiliensis, assembly GCF_030463535.1. NCBI lineage: Eukaryota > Metazoa > Chordata > Actinopteri > Characiformes > Bryconidae > Salminus > Salminus brasiliensis. Next base: position 23,390 of record NW_027326686.1, read on the forward strand.
ACCTCGCCATTTAGTTGTGCTGTCTGACAACAACAAAAATTACCCATAATTCATTGCGTTCTTCGGTTCGAAGGTTGGCGAGCGACCGTCTCTGAGGAAGACTGGCGTTCGGGTGGCTTATGCTACCCACACTGCTGTCACGCATAACAGCGTGTCCGAACTCGCTCACTACCTAGTCGAATTGTGGTCCCTATGATAAATAGTGCACTAGATAGGGATCTGGAGTTTTGTGTGTAGGGGGTAGTGAAGAGGGCGCGGTTTCGAACGCAGCTGTTTTTTGGAAGGCGGCAGAACGCAAGGCAGGCCATACAGAGCAGAGTTAGCATCAAAGCTACGGCGTCGCACACACTAGCATTAGCGTCATGGTTAGCGGTAGCACAGCGGTGTTACTAGGGTTACTAGAGTTACCGTTAATGGTTATGTGCCACGAAGGCCTAAGGGAAGCTAATGCTAATTCTCATAACTCTACCTCTGTGACATTAGCCACTAGCGGGCTACAGGGATCACTAGGTTATCCCTATGGATATAGAACCATCACCTGCTACCACTGTATAGAACTGACCACTGCTACCACCATACAGAACCATCACCTGCTACCACCACATAGAACCGACAACCGCTACCACCATACAGAACCATCACCTGCTACCACTGTATAGAACTGACCACTGCTACCACCATACAGAACCATCACCTGCTACCACTGTATAGAACCATCAACCACTACCACCATACAGAACCATCAACCACTACCACCACATAGAACCATCACCTGCTACCACCATACAGAACCATCAACTGCTACAACCAAATAGAACCATCAACCACTACCACCATACAGAACCATCACCTGCTACCACCAAATAGAACCATCAACCGCTACCACCATACAGAACCATCAACCGCTACCACCATACAGAACCATCAACTGCTACAACCAAATAGAACCATCAACCACTACCACCATACAGAACCATCACCTGCTACCACCACATAGAACCATCAACCACTACCACCATACAGAACCATCACCTGCTACCACCAAATAGAACCATCAACCGCTACCACCATACAGAACCATCAACCGCTACCACCATACAGAACCATCAACCACTACCACCATACAGAACCATCAACCGCTACCACTGTATAGAACCATCAACCACTACCACTGTATAGAACCGACAACTGCTACCACCACATAGAACCATCACCTGCTACCACCAAATAGAACCATCAACCACTACCACCATACAGAACCATCAACTGCTACCACCATACAGAACCATCAACCGCTACCACCATACAGAACCATCAACCGCTACCACCATACAGAACCATCAACCACTACCACCATACAGAACCATCACCTGCTACCACTGTATAGAACCGACAACCGCTACCACCATACAGAACCATCACCTGCTACCACCATACAGAACCATCACCTGCTACCACCATACAGAACCATCAACCGCTACCACCATACAGAACCATCAACTGCTACCACCATACAGAACCATCAACCGCTACCACCATACAGAACCATCAACCGCTACCACCATACAGAACCATCAACCACTACCACCATACAGAACCATCAACCACTAC
>NW_027326686.1:30000-34850 GCF_030463535.1 Salminus brasiliensis
GTGGCTGGGGGGTCTAGAGGGGACGTTGAGTCTGGTGGTGCTCAACCTAGGGCTGATGCCACAGAGGGGGCTGCTGAGTTAGTGAGTCAGGTGCAGCCTGAGGCGGGGGGTGCAGTAGCTGGGCCTGTTGGCAGAGTTAGTAATGTTAGTCCGGTGAGTTCTGGCTCGAAACCCGACCCTACTGACACTGTGCTGCTGCTGGTCAGGCTGAGGAGGGTGCTGCGGCTGGTTTGGTGGAGGGAGAGGGTATGGACACTGAGGACCATAGCTGAAGAAACACTTTTTAGAGTGCCAGGGAAAAGGAAACTGAAGCGGGCTAGAACTGGACAAAGGTCTGGGAGGACACAGAAAGCTCCCATGGGTGAGAAACATAAAGAAGCTCTAGGCGAAGACTCTGGCACTTTGGAGGACTCTGACAGCGATATGTCAGAGTTAGCAAGTCAGCCGAACTCCTGTGATGCCTACACCTTGGAAAGATCAGACTATTCCTCAGTAAGACCAAAAATGTGAAGGGTGTTACGGTGGACGATTATTTTCCTGACCGAAGTTGTTTATACAGTCAGTCCGTGCATTAATGAGGAGCGATGGTGAGGAGCAGTTCACTCTGCAGGAGGTTTACAGGCTGAAAAAACTCTTACTAAAGTTGAAACTGGAGCTCAACGATGATGATGGCTTTGAGACATCCTAGCTTTGTGTTTCTCACCCTGTTGTGTCTCGTGCCGTGCCTTTACTATCTATTCCTCATGAGTCACATAAGAGTGGGATCTTTAAACCTAAATGGGGCTCGAGATCAGACAAAAAGAGCAATGATTTATGATTTAATGAAAAGGAAGGGTCTTGACATCTTGTTTCTTCAGGAAACACACAGTGATCCTGCCAGTGAGGCATAACTGGAGGACAGAATGGGACGGGGAGGTTGTTTTTGGCCATTTGGGCTCAGCTTCTGGGGGGGTGGCTATTATGTTTGCCAAAAACTTTCGTCCAATGTCCTTTGAGGTGGAGGAGCAGGTGGTGCAGGGAAGGTGCTTGGTGGTTTGTGCCACATATGAGAGTTTTAAAATAGTTTTGTTTAATGTTTATGCTCCTACTGTAGGCCTCGACAGGGTTATTTTCTTTAATAGTGTTTAATACGGCTCTGCAGAACCTTTGTTCTGAGGACTTTCTGTTCTTAGGAGGGGATTTTAACTGCACTGAGGATGATTCTCTGGACAGGAACCATACAGAACCTCATGCTGCTTCTCAGCGTGTTCTACGGGAATCTTTGAGGACCAACAGTTTGTGTGATGTGTGGAGGGTTCTAAATCAGACCCGTAGGCAGTATACCTGGGCTAGGGTGAGGGACGGGCTTTGTGTCTCTGGCCAGACTGGACCGTTTTTATTGTTTTAAACATCACCTCAATGTTTTTAAAAAGCTGTGACATCACTCCTGTTGGTTTTTCAGATCATAGTTTGGTTCTGTGTTCTGTTTTTATTGCGAACATTAAACCCAAGAGTGCCTACTGGCATTTTAACGTTTCTTTGTTGTCTGACTCACGTTTTCGAAGCGTGTTTGTGGCTTATTGGAATAATTTAAACTGCAAAAACATTGCTTCCGCAACTTACGTGAATGGTGGGATTGTGGGAAGGTACACATAAGACAGCTCTGTCAACAATACACTTTCAATGTTTCGAGATACATCACCCAGTCAGTGAGATCACTTGAGGCTGAAATTATTGACCTACAATGTCAGCTGGAGTCAACTGGAGATCAGAGTCGAGCTGCGGTCCTGGGGTCAAAAACATCCGCCCTTAAGGACCTGTTGGGTGTCAGGGCGCAGGGGGCTTTGGTCGATCGCGTTTTCAAATTCTAACGCAGATGGATGCCCCATCTCAGTTTTTCTTTGGCCTGAGAGGAAAAATGGCCAGAGCCGTTTCATTCATGCCCTGCGCTCTGAGGATGGACGGGAGCTAACAGAGCCGGCTGAGATCCGGAAACGGGCCGTACGTTTTATACTGAACTGTACAAAAAGCGAGTACAGGCATGCTCCTGGGCTGGCTGATGGCTTCTTTGCTGGATGCCTAAGCTCTCTAGAAGCTCTAACGTGGCTCTTGAAAGACCGCTAGGGGTTAATGAGCTTTATACGGCACTACAGGGCATGAAAGGTGGGACAACCCCTGGTATAGACGGCCTACCTGTAGAATTTTATAAGGCTTTCTGGACTGAGCTTGGTGCGGATCTGTCAGCGGTCCTTACTGAGAGCCTGATGGAGGGCTGTTTACCCTTGAGCTGCAGACGGGCAGTTATCACCTTGTTGCCTAAGAAAGGTAACTTACAGGAGATCAGGAACTGGAGACCGGTGAGTCTCCTGTGCACAGATCTCAAGGTGTTTTCAAAGAGCCTGGCTAATAGGTTGAGGGATGTGATGGGGCAGGTCATACACTATGACCAGACCTACTGTGTGCCTGGCAGATCCATCAGGGACAATATTTTCCTGGTGCGTGATGTTTTGGACATTGCTAGGATTCGTGGGCTTGACTTTGGTCTTATCTCCATAGACCAAGAAAAAGCCTTTGACAGAGTTGAGCACCAGTATTTGTGGCAGACCTTAGACGTGCTGGGTTTTGGTCCGAATTTTCTTAATATGGTTAAAGTGCTGTATCAAGATGTTGAAAGTGTTTTGAAGATTAACGGGGGTCTGAGTGCACCATTCAAAGCATGCCGTGGCATACGCCAGGATGTGCTCTGTCTGGAATGCTTTACTCCTTGGCCATTGAACCACTGCTTCATAAGCTTCGCTCTACTCTTGTGGGTCTGGATTTGGGACTGGAGGGCATCCTAGGCTTCAGCTTTCTGCTTATGCAGATGACATCATAATAATGGTCAGTGGACAATCAGATGTTGATCATTTGGTAGCTACTATTCAGGACTTTGGATGTTTATCTGCAGCTAAAATAAACTGGGAAAAGAGTGAAGCTTTGGCAGTGGGCCGTGGTCTGAGGGCTTGCTACAACTACCAGCTAACATGGCCTGGAAAAGAGGGGGGCTGAAATACTTGGGTGTGTTTTTGGGGATGACTTATTCCAGCAAAAGAACTGGGATGGTTTCCTGGAGACAATGACAGGCCGTTTAAAGAAATGGAGATGGATCCATGGACAGCTTTCTTTTAGAGGAAGAGTGCTGGTTGTCAATAACCTTGTTGCTTCAATGCTTTGGCACAGACTGTCTTGTATGGACCCTCCAGGTGGATTATTGTCACGTTTGCAAGCACGCCTGGTGGATTTTTTCTGGGACCCGCCTCCACTGGGTCCCACAGAGTGTGTTGTTCCTTCCAGGGAGGAAGGGGGGCAAGGCCTGATTCACCTTTTCAGCAGAATGGCAACTTTTCGTCTGGAGTTCCTGCGGAAATACCTGACCGGTGATACAGACCTAGTGTGGAGGGAAATAGCCAGCAGTATTTTGCACACTGTTGATGGACTGGGGCTTGATACAGCACTATTTTTTATGGATCATAGACAGCTGCATTTGAATGGATTACCCCTTTTTTATCGTGGACTTTTTAAGTTTTGGACTCTTTTCAAACACCACCGACTAGAGCAGACCTCTCTCTACTGCTGCTGGAGGAGCCCTTGGTTAAAGGGCTCGGCTAGATGTGTCGGCTGATGGGGCACTGGGTATCACACACAGACTCTGTGCCTCGAAAACTGTTAAACTAAGGAACTTGGTGGATGTGGCCGGGCCGGGCCTAGATAACGTTCATGATGTTGCCTCTTTGTTGGGGCAGTGGTCTGTTCGGCAGAGCAAGATCATACTGGACTTATGGAATAGCAGGTTGTCGCCGGAGGACAAGTCCCTTTTGCAGGCGTATGGCAATGGAGGTGTGATACCAAATAGAAAAGACCCTTTTCCGAAGACTGTCTTACACCCAATCTGGACGGAGTGTCAGGACCTTTGTTGACTTCTGATTGGCACAGTTTGGACCTCCACACTGTGTCAGGCCAGGTTTTGTATAAATGCTGTGTGAAGTTTTAAATAAGTCAGTGCTCAATGGCAGCCGGACACTGTGTGGAGAAGCAAGTTTGGGCTGGGTTTGGACAAACGTCCAGTGTGGAGGTGCTGTATAAGCCCCTCTGACAAAAAGGACTGGGGATCTTCAGTGGCGAATTCTACATGGTGTGTTGGCTGTTAATGCCTTCGTCTCTATTATCAATCCTGAGGTCAGTAGTGCATGTGTCTTCTGTGGGCTCAGAGAGACGGTTTTTCCATTGCTTTTTAGAATGTCAGAGACTTAAAACCTTTTTGATGCTCTTCGTTCCATCTTTCAGAGAGGTGGGGTCAATTTTACCCCTGAGATTTTTATATTTGGGGCTGGATACTGCAAGAAGGAGCGGGTTAAGTGGCAGTTGCTGGAATTTTTTGGTTGGCCAGGCAAAACTGGCTGTGTATAACTCTAGAAGGAACAGAATGGAGGACAGATCTGGTCAGGAGGTCTTGCCTTTGTTCCTGGCTCTGGTGGAGTCCAGGATCCGTTTTGATTTTGGTTTCATAAGCTCATGACAACCATGGAGGTTTTTGAAGTGGAATGGTGCCTCAATGGTATTTTGTGTAGTGTGGAGGAAGGAGAGCTGGCTTTAGCCAGCCCTTGGAGCTGAGTGTGCGAAAGGGTTTTATGCCTTATTTTTGTGTTAAGTGTCCTGCAGTGTTATACTGCATGGTGATATGTTTCAGTTTTTAATGTTCAAATAAAGTTGTTTTTAAAAATCAAAAAATCCCTCTCTCTCTCTCTCTCTCTGTCTCTCTCTCTGTCTCTCTCCCTCTCTCTGTCTCTCTCTCTCTCTCTCTGTCTCTCTCTCTCTGTCTCTCTCTCCCTCTA
>NW_027326687.1:0-34718 GCF_030463535.1 Salminus brasiliensis
TTCAATTGGCCGACTGAACCCCACTCATCAGATTAGCCTGGCCCGGCCGTATGGATGTCCATTTGTTTTCATTGTGTTTGGGTCCGACTCAAGGCTTTTTTTTATGCCACAGTTCATGGGGAGGTTTGTCCAGAGAGCCTTTCCCGCTGCCCGGCCTGCAGGGCTGCAGCAGAGCCTCATGGGAATGCGTGCAAGACCCACGCTAAGCAGCTTAGCATACATTAGCCGCCTCGTTCGCTAGCTCTCGTAATGAAGAGGCTTTGGAGGTGATTAGGCTGTGTCACCCTGATGTGATTATGGCTGTGTTGGTGATGGTCTACTGCTGGAACAAGAGACTCCACTGCTTCAGCTGCAGTCCAACTAAAGAAATGATAAGAGATCTGTGATTTCCTGTCCCGGCCTCTGGGACGTCCCACACACACACACACACAAACACACACACACGTATAAACCTGCTTATCCCACATAAACACACTACATTTCCTACATTATGATAGTATAGAAAAATAAATCCAATCTATTTGGACAAAAGTATTTGGACGCACATCTTAATCATTGAATCCAGGTGTCTGATTCAGTCCCATTCAGAAATCGAGCCTCTAGTCCTGCAGTCTGTCTTTCCTCCACACATCAGTGAAAGAACGGGAGGTTCTGAAGAGCTCACTGAACTCCAGCGTGGTTCTGTATGTAATAGGAGACACCGCTACACCAACAACAACAAGTCAGCTGGTGAAATCTCCTCCCTCCTAGATCTTCCTCCATCAGCTGTGAGTGGTGTTATTATTGAACAGTGGAAGAGTTTAGGAGGAACAGCTCACAGAGAGCAGCTCAGCCACCGAGTGTCTGTCAGACCACGTAAAGTTACAGAGCGGGGTCAGGGCCGAGTGCTGAGCTCAGAGCAGAGAGCAGAAAAGCCTCCAACTGACTCAGTAACTGCAGCAGAGCTCCAGACCTGCTGCTGCTGGTAGAGCTGAGAGCAAAGGAAGACCGGCTCCATATTAATACAGCCTAGGGGTTGAGAATGGGATGGCTCCTATACCTAAGCAGAATGTGTAGGCGTCCCAATACTTTTGTCCGTATAGTGTTTATCTACTGTTCAGTTAATAAACAGTACCTGCACATCCACTGGAAGCACTAATGCTCTGGAGCAGAAAAGCGCAGTAACAGCTGCTGAGGCCTGAAAAGAAAAGTGCTGTTTCTGAGCAGCTTGAGCCTTTTTGCCTCCGTATTATTATTCAGCACAAGCCTCACACACTTTGCATTCCTGCTCGATCCGCGAGGGACAACACGAGTATCTTAGGTTGCAACAAATTACATTTCAGCAAAAAAAGGATGTTTTTTTGGTTTCTTTTTTTTGCGGAGTGTAAAAGGATAAACAGCATGGTGGAGGGTTCTCTGGAGCGCCGGATAGAAGGGCTGCTGCGGTTTTGTTAAAGCAGTTTAGGAACAAAAAGGCATGAATAAATAAAGGCCTGCATGAGCATCCAGCTTTGGCAAGTTTCTGTCGTCTGATGTCTGAAGAATGGCGTCACGTTCTACAGGCTTTTACTGGCCTGCTGTTTTTTTCAGGTTTAGTTTCGTTTTGCTGTTATTTGAACAATTTATTGTTTTTGCATTTAATAGAAAATCTACTTTAATTCTTCGTCTTGTTTTTCTGCTGGATTTTCACTGCTCAACCCATCCTGGAGTTCGGTTTCCTCCTTGTCTTCCAGCTTGTTAAACAGACATACGGTTTTCGAGTAGCAGTGGGGTGCCACAGCAACCACTTGGCAACACCTGAGCAATCACTTAAACATCATGGCAATAACCTGGGACACTATAGCAACTTTCTAGCAACACCCTATCAACCACACTATAGCACCCAACTAACAACCACAGCACAGGGGTACCACAGCATCCACCTGGGATAGCATAGCAACATCCTATCAACCATGTTGCAACATTATAGCACCCAACTAACAACCACCTAGCAACATCATAGTAACCACCTAGGATACCACAGCAAGAGTAAAGCAACACCATTGTAACCACAGCACAGGGGTACCACAGCATCCGCTGGGATATCATAGCAACTGTCTGGCAACACCCTATCAACCATATTGCAATATTATAGCACCCAATTAACAACCACCTAGCAACATCATAGTAACCACCTAAGATACCACAGCAAGTGTAAAGCAACACTATTATAACCACAGCACAGGGGTAACACAGCATCCACCTGGGAGACCATAGCAACCACTTATAAATATGTGTTAGCCAACTAGCAACAATATAGTGAACACCTAAAAACACCACTGCAAGTACCTGGCCCCCGCCTAGCAACCACTTAGCAACACCATAGCAACCAACTGGCATCCACTTAGCATCACCATAGTCATCAACTGGGTGTAGAAACAACACAATAAAAAAACCCTAACAACACCATAGCAACCAACTGGGATTCTATAGCAATCCCTAATAGTAGCAAAACTAACAGTAAGCTCCTACAAACACCATATCAACCACCTAGCATCCACTTAAAAACAGCATAACCATCATCTGGGATGCTGGAGTAGCCATCTAGCAAAACCCTAGTGAAAACCTAACAACACCATAGCAACCACCTAGCATCACTGTAGCAACCAACCAGGATGCTATAGCAACAACGTAGTAACTACCTAACAACAGGATACTAACCACTGTTAACACCATAGCAACCATCAAACAACTTTACTGTTTACCCCACTGATCACGTAGAAACACATCCATAGCAACGACCTGGAAACCACACACAGCCGTTCTGCGGCTCCTTCAGGAAATTCACTTTTCTGGTGATTATTTCTGTTGTTTTTCTCTCAGACGTCAAATCTTTCTTTTTGCAGAGACGGCCGGACGCTTTCTTCTCCTCCTTATCGGCTGAGTTTCTGCTTCGGTTCTTTTTTAACTCTTTTATTGGGTCTGATCTCTCCTCACTGTCCCGCTCTGTTCTCCTCAGAACGCTCTCATGTTTTTTTGGGGGGGGGGGCATGGGGGGGTGATAAACTGTCTGGAAGAATCACTTTCTGTCTTTCCTTTCCTCCCTCGCTCCCTTTAACTCTCTCAGCCTCTTGTCTCGTCCCAGGGGGGTCGGCGGTCGAAGAAGCCTTTCTGCCTTTGTTGTAGAACAAGAGCGAGAGAGAGAGCGTGAGAGAGAGAGAGAGAGAGAGAGAGAGAGAGAGAGAGGGAGGGTTTCTTTTTGTTTTAACTATCTGTCAGGCTTCAGCAGGGTTCCTTGTTAGAACCTAAAGCTAAAAGTCCTCAGAGGAATGGATCTCTGGTGTGTGGGGTCAGTGGAAAACCCTCAGCGAAGGAAGAAAGTGAGAGAGCGAGAGAGAGAGAGAGAGAGAGAGAGAGAGAGAGAGAGAGAGGCTGAGTTAAGTAGAAATCAAAGGCATGTTTGGAAGGCTTGAACGCAGCCACCGAAATCCACTCATGTGCTGTAAATAGGGCCGTGATGAGAGCCGGAGTAAACAGGGACCCAGCGAGCCGTGCTCGGGGCTGGTGTCGAACGCCCTGGACTTTAACACTTCCTCTGCCTTTAATAATGTCTGCAGGGCAAAGCCGGCCACCCATCGCCACACAGGAATCTTAACAAGAGGGCCTCGGAGCTGCCTGTTGTTTTTCTGTCGAGGTGGAGCTGGTGGGATTGGCTTGGAGATCACAGCGGGTGGGATGTGGGTTTATGTTCAACTGCTTTTCATTATAGGATTGTGTGTGTTTTTAAAAAAGAGCAGCTCCAGAACATCTGTAGGGCAAAACAGTGGATCAGTCCTGCCTCAGGTTTCCAGCCGGCCTCTGGGGGAAAGCTGCTGTAGACCCCAAACACTAGTTTTTCCAGCTGCTGTTTCATATTATTATATGTCTATCCATCCATCTATCCATCCATCCGTCCATCCATCCTTCCATTCATCCATCCATTCATTTATCTATCTATCCATCCATCTATCCTTCCGTGCTTCGTCCAATCCATCCATCCATCCATCCTTTCTTCCATCCATTCATCCATCCATCCACCCTTTCATCCATCAATCCATCTATTAATTTATCCATCCATTAATTTATCCTTCCACCCATCCATCCTTCTATCCATCCTTCTATCCATCCATCCACCATTCCATCCACCATTCCATCCATCCTTCCATCCATTCATCCATCCATCTATCCATCCATCCTTCCATCCTTCCATTCATCCATCCATCTCTCCATCCATCCACCCTTCCATCCATCCTTCCATTCATCCATCCATCCATCCATCCATCCATCCTTCCATTCATCCATCCATCTATCCATCCATCCATCCATCCTTCCATTCATCCATCCATCCATCCATCCATCCATCCTTCCATTCATCCATCCATCTATCCATCCATCCATCCATCCATTCATGTATCCATCCATCCTTCCATTCATCCATCTAATTATTCATCCATCCATCCTTTCAGCAACTAACAGAACTGCTTCACTGTTCATTTAGAAAATACTCTTATCTAGTTTATAAAGACTAGAATCCAGAAGATCCTCTAATCTTAGACTCTACTAAATGCTGTTTAAGTTTAAGTACTAATTATGTAAAGCTGCTTTGTGACGACAACAGTTGTAAAAAGCGCTATACAAATAAATTTGACTTGACTTGACTAAATACAGAAGTCAATCTGGAGACACAGTCCTCCACACACTCTACACTCATCACCCAAGTACTCTCAGAAGAGGAGGGTCTTCAGTCTGGGTTGGAAGACAGTGAGTGTTGGACTCTGCTGTTCGGACACACTCTGCTGTTCGGGTCGAGCCGAGCCGTACTTGAAGCTGGAAGGGCTCTTGGTGCAGATCAGCTTTTTACCATCGCCATCAAGTACGGAGGGGCTGGCTGGTCCAGTCTGGGCTTTGTAGACCAGAGTCAGGGGTCTGAATCTGATGAGGGCAGCAGCTACAGGAAGCCAGTGAAGAGAGAACCCAGCAGGGGAGGAGCTGAACATGGCTGAACTTAGAAACGTTGAAGACGACCCGTGATGCTGCATTCTGGAGAGAGAGAGGGGAAACAAACAGGGAAAGTAAAACAGGGCAAAATGGAAGAAAAGCAGAGCGAGAAAGAAAGGGCAAGGGTAAGAGAGTCAGAGAGGGTGAATAGGTAGAAGAAGAGAGAGAGAGAGAGAGAGAGAGAGAGACATCCATCATTCATAGCAGGGCTGGCTGGCTGTGTCTCATGTCTACCTTGCCTAATGACCTATGAAGCCAATCGCTGGTGTAATGGGATGTTTTGTCATGAGTCTGCAGGATGAGTGACAGCGCTCTGTCAGAGGAGGGCCGGCTGTTGGTCTGGAGTTATTACAGTCATTTTACTGGTTTACTGGAACGTGGTTTGAGTCCCTTCTGACTTCAATTAGAGAGGATTCAGGAGGAGCTCATCTTATTTAAACCTCAGACGTCATTTAGTCTGGTCTGATCTGGATTGATGGTTGAAGTGAGTGAGGGGTGGAGAAGATCACCATCATGGCCAGATCCAGAGAGCTCTCTCTCTGAGGCCTTCAGAAAGAAGGGTGGAGATGTTGTAGAAGGGGGTTTAAACAGATCTCAGAACAGTTAAAGATCAGCCGCTGTTCCACTGTCCACTAAATCATCTACAAGTGGAACAGCTGACCAGCATGACTTGATCAGACCGTCCCAGCAAGATCAGCCCAAAAGCAGAACCACAGGATGAGTAAGGAAGACTCCAACTATCCTCAAATGACATCGCAGTCGAGGGTAGATCTCACACAGCATCTACCATCAGATGGAGCATTGCTGTGAGGATTTGATTGCATTCAGCAACAAGAGCATTAGTTAGTGAGCTCAGATGGAACTCATCCCATCCAAAAGTACTGGATGGAGCTCCGCCACCACCACAGTTCTTCCACTGCTCCACAGCTCCTCAATGCTGGGGGGCTTTACACCCCTCTAATAGCCCACGCCTGGCATTATTAGGCAGCATGGAGCCAATAGGTGCCAATCAGTGTTTATCTACTCCAGAGAGTCCTATTAGCTGAATGCATTCATTAGAAGGGGTGGCCACAAATATTTGGACGTTTACTTCCACCAATCAGAGCATTATAAAAAGGGCAATACAACCCCTAAGGCACCGGGGGTGTTGTTTATAAACCCGATTGCCGTTTGTGTCCATGTGGCAGCCCTCTACGTTAAGCCACGTGACAGTCCGAGCAAGCGCTTTGAAGAGGGTGTTGGAGGCCGTGAGAGTGGGCCTCGTTTCAGACTAAAGGGTGGGCCTGAAAAACACACTGTGAGTAAATTCCCCGGCTACGACACAGGTGTGCTTTGTCATTTTCTTTTCTTCCTCAGCCAAACAATCATCAATGACATGTAAGAGCCATTGATTTTCCTCCCTCTTTTCCTTCAGAGGCTTTTTTTTTTTGAGTGTCCATTGATCTTCACACTCCTCCAGCAGTGGAGGGCCATTGATTTCTTTCTATCTTCCTCTCTCTCTCTCTCTCTCTCTCTCTCTCTCTGGTAAATAAAGCCTTAACTCCAGCCCAAACCCGTTGCGAAAAGTAGTGAGCTCACGCTACCAGGGTGCGCTCACTAATAAACAGCTTGTTCTCAGCGCTGTGCTCTGCGTTTTGAATGAAAATGCGCTTGTCTGGGGATAAATGGATGTAAGTTGAATATATTGGCATTCATAACCCACCTATTCACTGGAAGAATTGGATTGCATTGTAAACAAACTGCCTACTGTAAATGAGATTTCTGCAAGCGCCGGCTTATATAAGTGCTGAGCCCGGCTTCCTTCGCCAAGCGCCGAACGCCCGCCGCTCGCAGGGCTGTTTTCTTTGTCTGTGCCTTATTTATTTATTTTTCTTTTTTACATCCCATTACTTCTCCGTCCATTGTGCTTCAAAGACGGCTTTGTTAGCCTCCGGCGAAAGCTACCTGAGGACAGTCTTCTTTGATAGGAAACGAATTACAGCAGGCGCTTTAAAAGAGCGAACAGCGATAAGTTGCGTAATTACACGGGAAGACGAGCCAGACGCCGGCTTTCCGAACACGCCCCGGACCTCGAAAGATTAAGCCGGGCGCGCCGCCCTTGTGTCTTTTATTAAAAAGATGTAGCTCCGTCCTTTAATATACCTCAGCAAACATTACACTGACAGACACACTGTAGCAGAAGAAGCATTGTGCCTTCCCCCTCGCAGCCTCGGGCCAAATGAATGTGCCGCCGCCGCCGCTGCCGCTGCCGCTTCACAGCTAATTTTCAGAAGCCGCTATCGATTTTGCGAGAGGGAACATTTTGATGCTAACATTCATCCTCTCGCCCGCTCCCCCTCTCTCCCTGGAGCTCAGTCAGGCCGCGTTACATTAGAGTGGTCATCTGAGGACTTCTTAAAAGGTGCTTCTGCTGAGTTGGACTATTTTAACGCAGCACACAATATGTCCAAATGTTTGTGGACACTGCTTTTTTCGTTGCACCCATTGCTGATACAGATGTGCCTGTAGAGAATAAGTGCTGCCAATACAATAGGACTCTCTGGAGCAGATAAGCATCATGACCCTATTGGCTCCTATTGCCTAATAATTCCAGACGTGGGCTAGAAGAGGGGTATAAAGCCCCCCAGCATTGAGGAGCTGTGGAGCAGTGGAATTAGCTGTGTTCTCTGGAGTCATCATCCAACATCCTGACCTCACCAACAATCTTGTCGCTGAATGCAGTCAATCAAATCCTCACAGCAATGCTCCTCCTCCAAAATCTAGTAGAGAGTCTTCTTCTCTGGACAGTAGAGACAGTCACTCCAACAGAAGCAGAGTAAACTCTTTTTAATACTTTTGTCCATACTGTGTACCTTGTGTAGATCCACCAAAATAGAGCTTATCATTCAAGACATGGACTCCTCAAGACCTCCAAAGCTGTCATGTGGTATTTGGCACCAGTGTTAGCAGTAGGTCCTCTAATAAGTCCTGTAAGTTGTGGGGTGGGCGGAGCCTCCATGAGCATCAGTGACTCTTGGGCTACCATGCCCCTGTCTCTGGTTCACCGCTTGTCCTTCCTTGGAGCACTTTTGGTAGGTGCTGACCACTGCATACTGGGAGGAACACCCCACAAGACCTGATGCCTGATGTTCTGGAGATGTTCTGACCCAGTCATTATCTAGAACATCACAGTATGGTTCTGGTTAAAGTGTCTCAGATTCTTACGCTTGTCCATTTCTCCTGCTTCATCACCTTCATCATCTTCAAGACCCGACTGTTCACTCACTGCCTGATATGTAGATCCAGCCCTGGACAGATGGAGCCACTGGACCCAGATCATCAGTGGTGTTCACTTCATTTGGCAGTGGTTTTAATGTTATGGCTGATCGGTGTAGATCCGCAGTTCAGTGTTTATACGCCCTGTAGTACCTCGTTCATCAGTGGTCTGTTTCTGTACCTTTACACTGAACCTATGAGGTAGGTGTTTCTGATAAAATGGCCAAGTACATCTAATAAACTGGTAACTTGGTGTAAATGCTCTAATGGCCTCTTTCATTACTGGTCGCTCAGGGCCGCCCACAGAAACCTTATCTTCAGCTTTAAGACAT
Source organism: Salminus brasiliensis (assembly GCF_030463535.1). Classification (NCBI taxonomy): domain Eukaryota; kingdom Metazoa; phylum Chordata; class Actinopteri; order Characiformes; family Bryconidae; genus Salminus; species Salminus brasiliensis. The sequence goes on from NW_027326687.1 coordinate 8,583, forward strand.
TATGGGCAGACTTGTGTTTTATGGAGCAGAAGCTTTAGGGCAGCTTTGGGTGCTTTTGAGATGGACCAGGACTCATCAGCGCTGAATCAGTGCAATGATTCCTCTGGGCTTGATTAAAGGTGGAGGCTGGAACGGGTCATTTATGAACGCGTTTGCCAAACTGTTTCATTTGTCTTTATGACTGAGCGCTTGATTGGTACACAGGGATTTGACTGTGGGGCTTTTAAGCGCAGTCCATGAGTTACACATTCAGATCATGCTCAGTTCAGCTTCACAAAGACTGGCCGTTTGACAGCGGAGGAGCGTCTTATGGCTGTGTCAGAGTTTTCAGTGCAGTGCGCAGTTCTGTGTAATTGGATTTTAAAGGACCAGTGGGCGTCAGAACTGGACAAAGACCCTGATATGACGTTCCATCTGAAAGCAGAGATTGGAGAAGTTCACACTGTGGCCAGTTTATTAGAAACCCTAGTTTATGCTTTCTCACTGGCCACTTTATTAGAAACACCTACTCTTGTGCTTCCTAACTGGCCACTTTATTAGAAACTCCTACTCTTGTGCTTCCACTCACTGGCCACTTTATTAGAAACATCTACTGTAACGTGCATTTTCACTCACTGGCCACTTTATTAGAAACACCTACTGTAGCGTGCATTTTCACTCACTGGCCACTTTATTAGAAAAGGTAAAGGTGCACGTATTTGTCACTGTACAGTGTCCTCCGCATTTAACCCATCTGGTAGTGAACACACACTCACACACACACACACGTGTTAGGAGCAGTGAGTACACACACACACCCAGAGCGGTGGGCAGCCAACTCCAGCGCCCGGGGAGCAGAGAGGGTAACGGGCCTTGCTCAAGGACCCAACAGTGGCAGCTTGCCGAGCCCGGGAATCGAACCCACAACCCTGTTATCGATATCCCGGCGCTCTAAACGCTGAGCCACCACTGCCCACTGGCCACCACTGGCCACTTTATTAGAAACACCTACTGTAATGTACACTTTCACTCACTGGCCACTTTATTAGAAACCCCTACTGTAATGTACATTTTCACTCACTGGCCACTTTATTAGAAACACCTACTAAAACGTGCACTTTTAGAAACCCTAGTTAGCGCTTCCTCACTGGCCACTTTATTAGAAACACCTACTCTTGTGCTTTCTCACTGGCCACTTTATTAGAAACATCTACTATAATGTGCACTTTCACTCACTGGCCACTTTATTAGAAACCCCTACTGTAATGTACATTTTTTGACTCACTGGCCACTTTATTAGAAACATTTTCTCTTGTACTTTTACTTACTGGCCACTTTATTAGAAACACCTACTCTTGTGCTTTCTCACTGGCCACTTTATTAGAAACCCATACTGTTGTGCTTTCTCACTGGCCACTTTATTAGAAACCCCTACTATAATGTGCACTTTCACTCACTGGCCACTTTATTAGAAACCCATACTGTTGTGCTTTCTCACTGGCCACTTTATTAGAAACCCCTACTAAAACGTGCACTTTTAGAAACCCTAGTTAGCGCTTCCTCACTGGCCACTTTATTAGAAACACCTACTCTTGTGCTTCCTCACTGGCCACTTTATTAGAAACACCTACTCTTGTGCTTCCTCACTGGCCACTTTATTAGAAACACCTACTCTTGTGCTTCCTCACTGGCCACTTTATTAGAAACACCTACTCTTGTGCTTTCTCACTGGCCAGTTTATTAGAAACCCTTACTGTTGTGCTTTCTCACTGGCCACTTTATTAGAAACACCTACTATAACGTGCACTTTCACTCACTGGCCACTTTATTAGAAACCCTGACTCTCGTGCTTGTCCACATTCGTGATATTATGGGATGTGGAGCTACAGTCTCTCATTGGAGTTCTATACAGAACTAGTAGAGTGTAAAAATGTGCTTTTGAGAAACAGTGATGGAATACCTCTGTAATGAATACAGCTTCTCCGGGATCTACTCCACAGCTCCTTATGAGATTAGCTAATTCATCCCTATTATCATAAATCAACTTTCTCGTAAACCCTCCTGTGAGCTGTACACTTCAGCTCATGGGGAAGAGTAATGGTAGATAACTGCAGTTATTTATTGAATATCCTTTGTGTGTTTTGTTCATTAGCAGTGGTTTCCATGACTGTGGTGTAGCCCACACTTGGGGGCACTTATCACTTTCTTACCAGTAGTGGCTAGTCAGGGAAAATCCTCCGCTGTGGTCCGTTCTGGTTGGTTAAAACACTCCTTCACACCCATTTGTCTATGTGCCGCTTTGGCTTCCGCAGATTACTGAAATCGGCTTTTCTGGGAGGCTTTTGAACTAAGCCAGTGTTTGGAGCCCACAGAAGGCCCGGCCGCCCCTCACCGCACGCAGATTCGCTTCTACAGGAGGCCTGTTAAATCCCCACCACCGAAAAACTCGTAATGTTCCCTCTTCACGCTCCAGAGCCCTGATAGCGCAGGTCCACAGGTTTGGGCGGAGCGACTCTTGATGGATCTAACTTGCTGATCGTATGCTGAATATACTGCACCTTGCTCACTCCACAGCTTAAACGTTAGGAACCTGAATAATGTTTTAAATCAGACACCTAAACACATTTGAGGGTATTTAGAATGAGAGGTTATTAAATGATGAACAATAAACTGAGGAGTAAAGAGCTGTTTTCTCATGATGAATTATGCTTGCCACTGTGTTTACTGCAGATAGAATTTCAGTGGGGTGGTGTTAAATGGTATGATTTTGGATGGTGTGATATTGAATGGTGTGATATTGAATGGTTTTGGATGGGGTGATGTTGGATGGTGTGTTTTGGATGGTGTTGAATGGTGTGATGTTGGATGGTGTGATATTGGATAGTGTTGGATGGTGTGATGTTGGATAGTGTTGGATGGTGTTGGATGGTGTGATATTGGATAGTGTTGGATGGTGTGATGTTGGATGAAGTTGAATGGTGTGATGTTGGATGGTGTGATGTTAAATGGTGTAGTGTTGGATGGTGTGATATTGGATAGTGTTGGATGGTGTGGTGTTGCATGATGTTGGATGGTGTGTTTTGGATGGTGTTGAATGGTGTGATGTTGGATGGTGTGATATTGGATAGTGTTGGATGGTGTGATGTTGGATAGTGTTGGATGGTGTTGGATGGTGTGATATTGGATAGTGTTGGATGGTGTGATGTTGGATGGTGTTGGATGGTGTGGTGTTGGATGGTGTGTTTTGGTTAGTGTTGGATGGTGTGGTGTTGAATGGCTTGGTGTTGAATGGTGTGGTGTTGGATGATGTTGGATGGTGTGATAATGGATGGTGTGATTTTGGATAGTGTTGAATGGTGTGGTATTGGATGGTGTGATTTTGGATAGTGTTGAATGGTGTGGTGTTGGATGGTGTGATTTTGGATAGTGTTAAATGGTGTGGTGTTGGATGGTGTGATTTTGGATAGTGTTGAATGGTGTGGTATTGGATGGTGTGATTTTGGATAGTGTTGGATGGTGTTGAATGGTGCGATGTTGGATGGTGTGGTGTTGGATGGTGGAATGTTGGATGGTGGGATGTTGGATGGTGTGGTGTTGGATGGTGGGATGTTGGATGATGTGATGTTGGATGGTGTGGTGTTGGATGGTGGGATGGATCATGTGGTGTTGGATGGTGGGATGTTGGATGATGTGATGTTGGATGGTGGGATGTTGGATGGTGGGATGTTGGATGATGTGATGTTGGATGATGTGATGTTGGATGGTGGGATGTTGGATGATGTGGTATTGGATGGTGGAATGTTGGATGGTGTGGTGTTGGATGATGTGATGTTGGATGATGTGATGTTGGATGATGGGATGTTGGATGATGTGATGTTGGATGGTGGGATGTTGGATGGTGGGATGTTGGATGATGTGATGTTGGATGGTGGGATGTTGGATGATGTGGTGTTGGATGGTGGAATGTTGGATGATGTGGTGTTGGATGGTGGGATGTTGGATGATGTGGTGTTGGATGGTGGGATGTTGGATGATGTGGTGTTGGATGGTGGGGTGTTGGATGGTGGGATGTTGGATGGTGGGATGTTGGATGGTGGAATGTTGGATGATGTGGTGTTGGATGGTGGGATGTTGGATGGTGGGGTGTTGGATGGTGGGATGTTGGATGATGTGGTGTTGGATGGTGGGGTGTTGGATGATGTGATGTTGGATGGTGGGATGTTGGATGATGTGGTGTTGGATGGTGGAATGTTGGATGATGTGGTGTTGGATGGTGGGATGTTGGATGGTGGGATGTTGGATGGTGGGGTGTTGGATGGTGGAATGTTGGATGATGTGGTGTTGGATGGTGGGATGTTGGATGATGTGGTGTTGGATGGTGGGATGTTGGATGATGTGGTGTTGGATGGTGGGGTGTTGGATGGTGGGATGTTGGATGGTGGGGTGTTGGATGGTGGGATGTTGGATGGTGGGATGTTGGATGGTGGGATGTTGGATGGTGGGGTGTTGGATGGTGGGATGTTGGATGATGTGGTGTTGGATGGTGGGGTGTTGGATGGTGGGATGTTGGATGGTGGGATGTTGGATGGTCTTGGATGGAATGATGGATCGTGTGATGTTAGATAGATTGGTGTTGGGTTGTGTTTTGTACAGGAACGAGCTGTTCTCTCATGATGGATTAGGCCTCAGCCTGCCACTGTGTTTACTGCAGATAGACTTCCAATGAGCCTGCGGATCCATCTCTCTCCCATTGGGGCCTAATGAAGCGCTTTGGCGTCTGTCTCCTTCGCCGGTGCCAAAATAGCGCCGCTCAAAATCTGCTACTTCATCCCTCTCCAGTGCGCACAGTGCGACATGTGTTCAAACAAGAAATATTATGAGGAGAGGGGGGGAGAATTATGTTTCTCTGAACAGAAATGGCAAACAAAAGAAATTTGTGGAGCATGTGTTGTTTTTTTCTGCCTTTGTGCTCTTGCATTGTTTTAGCGTTTGCTTTTGTTTGGGTTAATTTATTTATTTATTATTTTTTTTCTTTTTCTTTTACCCCTCTCCGTTCAAATCTCCAAACAATGGAGTGAAAACTCCAGCCAGGCGGAGGCTTCCAATCTTGCCTTTGAAACGCAGCCACACAGAAAACCTCCAGGGTGTAAAAACTCGTATTTATGGTTTTCCCAGCCGTTTCCCCGGCCACAGGAAAACTATCACTCTTCCCTTATGGTGCTGGGTTTTGAGTGAAGGAGGACAAATCCCTTGCAGTTGTAGAATAACACAAAATGTTGGCGTGTAACAAAGTGATGCTGTATCTTAACAACCTATCGATATACATCTATAATAAAAATGGGAAATGAGAAATTTATCACAGTTCAGATGGATTAGCCTTTTTACTTTTTCAGACTCCACCCACAGTGAGGAGGAGGAGCTACAGTCTCTCATTAGGGTGAATATTAATAACGCTCTAAATGTAGGTATTGTGATATATGCTGAGGAGGCGGAGCTACAGTCTCTCATTAGGGTGAATATTAATAACGCTCTAAATGTAGGTATTGTGATATACACTGAGGAGGCGGAGCTACAGTCTTTCATTAGGGCGAATATTAATAACGTTCTAAATGTAGGTATTGTGATATACACTGAGGAGGCGGAGCTACAGTCTCTCATTAGGGTGAATATTAATAACACTCTAAATGTAGGTATTGTGATATACACTGAGGAGGCGGAGCTACAGTCTCTCATTAGGGTGAATATTAATAACGCTCTAAATGTAGGTATTGTAATATACACTGAGGAGGCGGAGCTACAGTCTCTCATTAGGGTGAATATGAATAACTCTAAATGTAGGTATTGTGATATACACTGAGGAGGAGGAGCTACAGTCTCTCATTAGGGTGAATATTAATAACGCTCTAAATGTAGGTATTGTGATATACACTGAGGGGGAGGAGCTACAGTCTCTAATTAGGGTGAATATTAATAACACTCTAAATGTAGGTATTGTGATTTACACTGAGGAGGAGGAGCTACAGTCTCTCATTAGGGTGAATATTAATAACACTCTAAATGTAGGTATTGTAATATACACTGAGGAGGCGGAGCTACAGTCTCTCATTAGGGTGAATATGAATAACTCTAAATGTAGGTATTGTGATATACACTGAGGAGGAGGAGCTACAGTCTCTCATTAGGGTGAATATTAATAACACTCTAAATGTAGGTATTGTGATATACACTGAGGAGGCGGAGCTACAGTCTCTCAATAGGGTGAATATTAATAACACTCTAAATGTAGGTATTGTGATATACACTGAGGAGGCAGAGCTACAGTCTCTCATTAGGGTGAATATTAATAACGCTCTAAATGTAGGTATTGTGATATACACTGAGGGGGAGGAGCTACAGTCTCTAATTAGGGTGAATATGAATAACTCTAAATGTAGGTATTGTGATATACACTGAGGAGGAGGAGCTACAGTCTCTCAATAGGGTGAATATTAATAACACTCTAAATGTAGGTATTGTGATATACACTGAGGAGGCGGAGCTACAGTCTATCAATAGGGTGAATATTAATAACGCTCTAAATGTAGGTATTGTGATATACACTGAGGGGGAGGAGCTACAGTCTCTCATTAGGGTGAATATTAATAACGCTCTAAATGTAGGTATTGTGATTTACACTGAGGAGGAGGAGCTACAGTCTCTCATTAGGGTGAATATTAATAACACTCTAAATGTAGGTATTGTGATTTACACTGAGGAGGAGGAGCTACAGTCTCTCATTAGGGTGAATATTAATAACACTCTAAATGTAGGTATTGTAATATACACTGAGGAGGCGGAGCTACAGTCTCTCATTAGGGTGAATATGAATAACTCTAAATGTAGGTATTGTGATATACACTGAGGAGGAGGAGCTACAGTCTCTCATTAGGGTGAATATTAATAACACTCTAAATGTAGGTATTGTGATATACACTGAGGAGGCGGAGCTACAGTCTCTCAATAGGGTGAATATTAATAACACTCTAAATGTAGGTATTGTGATATACACTGAGGAGGCAGAGCTACAGTCTCTCATTAGGGTGAATATTAATAACGCTCTAAATGTAGGTATTGTGATATACACTGAGGGGGAGGAGCTACAGTCTCTAATTAGGGTGAATATGAATAACTCTAAATGTAGGTATTGTGATATACACTGAGGAGGAGGAGCTACAGTCTCTCAATAGGGTGAATATTAATAACACTCTAAATGTAGGTATTGTGATATACACTGAGGAGGCGGAGCTACAGTCTATCAATAGGGTGAATATTAATAACGCTCTAAATGTAGGTATTGTGATATACACTGAGGGGGAGGAGCTACAGTCTCTCATTAGGGTGAATATTAATAACGCTCTAAATGTAGGTATTGTGATTTACACTGAGGAGGCGGAGCTACAGTCTCTCATTAGGGTGAATATTAATAACGCTCTAAATGTAGGTATTATGATATACACTGAGGAGGCGGAGCTACGGTCTCTCATTAGGGTGAATATTAATAACGCTCTAAATGTAGGTATTATGATATACACTGAGGAGGCGGAGCTACGGTCTCTCATTAGGGTGAATATTAATAATGCTCTAAATGTAGGTATTATGATATACACTGAGGAGGCGGAGCTACGGTCTCTCATTAGGGTGAATATTAATAATGCTCTAAATGTAGGTATTATGATATACACTGAGGAGGAGGAGCTACAGTCTCTCATTAGGCTGAATATTAATAATGCTCTAAATGTAGGTATTATGATATACACTACAGTCTCATTTATGACAGTGTCCTGTGAAGCTAGTCAACATTTGTGGGCGGAGCTTGGATAGGTCAATTGTTCGCGTGTGGGAACATGTGTTTTTCCACTCTGGAGCAATGCTAGAGTGCTCACCAGACTCTTCCATATCCACATGCCACCCTTGATCCATTTCCCTCAGAATGCACTCGGCCCATGAGCAGCTACAGTCGTACAGTATATAATTTATACACTCGTATGTGGATAGATGAGTCAGGAATCCTCGAGGCTCGTGTTTTTGGCAGTCATTTTGCTCCTTGCTCAGGAACTGTCTGAAGCCAGAGGGAAGCAGAGGAAGTCCAGCTCCAGTAAATCAAAGCTCTAAAGAGCATCTTGAGATTACCTGAGGCTGCAGAGTCCTCTGAACCCACTCTGCACCCCCACTTTGGCTGTTTGGCGTCGAGCACAGCAGGGAGGGAAGAAAAAGAGCAGGAATCTCTTGTGAACATATCCTCCGAACACACGGCCAAGTACAACATCTGTAGGATTGCATTTCATGGCTGTTTCTTATTTCTTGGCTTGGTTAGAAATATAATGCAGTTCTGATCATAAAGTAAAGTGTATATATGCACTGCATCCATCCACACACTGGAAAAGGGAAGCACTGAACTGAATTTAAAAAGTCGACATCATGAAGAAATATCTTAGATAGATAGATCACTTTATTTATCCCACGGGGAAAGTCCGTTTTTACAGCAGCAAAATCAAACAAGAGAGCAGCATAATAAAAGCACTAAAAATAGTATATGTATAGTAAATAGTTCAGTTCATGTGCAAATAGAGTGGACCTTGGAATAAACTGAACTCAATGCATTTCTTTTGTCAGTGCATTTAATGGAAGCAGACCAGAAAGGAACTCTATGTTGTCTTCAGAACTTCACTATGTGAGAGTGATGCTGGTTTTTCTCCATGTAACAAGACATTGGACTAAAAGCAAGTCCCATTCCCAAATATCTCCTATTCTAGTGTATAGGAGTGTTTATTGAGGTGTTTATTGACTAATATTTCCTATTCTAGTGTATAGGAGTGTTTACTGAGGTGTTTATGGACTAATATCTCCTATTCTAGTGTATAGGAGTGTTTATTGAGGTGTGTATGGACTAATATCTAATAATTGATTGTATAGGAGTGTTTATTGAGGTGTATATGGACTGAAATCTCCTATTCTAGTGTGTAGGAGTGTTTATTGAGGTGTGTATGGACTAATATCTCTTATTCTAGTGTATAGGAGTGTTTATTGAGGTGTTTATTGACTAATATCTCCTATTCTAGTGTATAGGAGTGTTTATTGAGGTGTGTATGGACTAATATCTCTTATTCTAGTGTATAGGAGTGTTTATTGAGGTGTTTATTGACTAATATCTCCTATTCTAATGTATAGGAGTGTTTATTGATGTGTTTATTGACTAATATCTCCTATTCTAGTGTATAGGAGTGTTTATTGAGGTGTGTATGGACTAATATCTCCTATTCTAGTGTATAGGAGTGTTTATTGAGGTGTGTATGGACTAATATCTCTTATTCTAGTGTATAGGAGTGTTTATTGAGGTGTTTATTGACTAATATTTCCTATTCTAGTGTATAGGAGTGTTTATTGAGGTGTGTATGGGCTAATATCTTCTATTCTAGTGTATAGGAGTGTTTATTGAGGTGTTTATTGACTAATATCTCCTATTCTAGTGTATAGGAGTGTTTATTGAAGTGTGTATGGACTAATATCTCTTATTCTAGTGTATTGGAGTGTTTGAGGTAGTTGGCCTGATTAGTGGAGCTATGACTGGGTTATTGGGAAGTAATGGGGTGGTGGTGGGGTGAAGCATCTTTGTCATAGACCTTTTAAGGTAGAGATTGAGTTAGATTGAATGATGAGGTTCTTTGAGCATGTTCCACCTCCCAAGCTTCACGTATGCCCACTTTTTTAAAACGGGTTCTTCAAGGGTTCTTTACTAAAAGGCAGTGGTTCTATTCAGTTAAAAATAAACTACTTCTTTTATATTGAATCATGGTTACGTTGTCATGAACCTCTTCTCATTACCAGAGTGTACAGACACTGATGTGGGAAGCAATGAGAGTTTAGAATCTGCACTTTCTCACAGTTTCTCCACTTGTTTCAGACAAACTGACAGTCAGAGAGAATCTATGCATGCTGCAGATGTTACTGGCTACAACTGAGACTTCCAAGGCCTTGGGACTAATGTCATCTTCCTCACTTTCATAAAAGCGCTCCAGAGCTTCATCCAGGTAACGGAAAGTGCTGCAGGGGGTTGTATCTGTAGTATCAGGGCAATTTAAGGCAATTTAAGTTGGAGGAAGTTCTGAGAAATGCGCTGTGCTCTTCTGTAAGAGAACCTCTCTCGGCTGAGCTCACATGGGTTTGAAAGAGGCTGAGCTTTGAAGTGGAACACAAACAGTAGTGCCAAGAGGACTGAAAGGCTTTTTTCCCTGAGCCGGAGCGCACTTCCTGGCCTGGAAAATGGCTCAGATAAAGCCTGAAGGTGACCCTACCAAATTTCTTCCCAATCGAATGTATGAAGATATTAAATGAGCTTTCAAAAATAACAAAAGGCACATTCATCAAAGAGTAGGGAGAGGTGGAGAAGGAGAACTCTTCAGAGAGTAATGAACAGTAGCAGTACTCCAGCAATAAATACAGAGATATTACCTGCATAGAGATTCATCAGATTTAAGGATGTTGGACCTCAACACCCCATGATGCCTTCAAAGTCCAGTCAGATGCTCACCACAATGACTGTACAGATCATTTGGTAACAAATTAGTGGTAATAATTAGCCTAAATTAGACATTTCTAAATGATTTATTCACTATTGATATAATTATTATCTATATATTAATTATGACCTTTATTAGTACATAACTTGATGCCTGTTATGTAAATAAATCATATATAAATGCATTATCAGCTGTAAGAATGTGCAATACAGTTTCATTCCACAGACATATCTACATCTACTGGCCACTTTATTAGAAACCCCTACTCTTGTGCCTCTACTCACTGGCCACTTTATTAGAAACCCCTACTATTGTGCTTTCTCACTGGCCACTTTATTAGAAACCGTACTCTAGTGCCTCCACTCACTGGCCAATTTATTAGAAACCCCTACTATTATGCTTCCTCACTGGCCACTTTATTAAAAACACCTACTATTGTGCTCCCTCATTGGCCACTTTATTAGAAACACCTACTATAGTGCTTCCTCATTGGCCACTTTATTAGAAACCCCTACTCTTGTTCTTCCTCACTGGCCACTTTATTAGAAACCCCTACTCTTGCGCTTTCTCACTGGCCACTTTATTAGAAACTCACTTTAGAATAAGGAACACTTCTTAATGGTTTACTGATTATTACATTATTATGAAATCAATAAATCCTCATAGAGCAATAAATCTGCCACTATCCAGACTGCTAATGTAGGCAATCATTCAGGCTCAGTAATTTGCATAACATGGTGTTTATTGTGTGTTATTACACATGAAAAAGCAATTATTTGTGATTTTTGCATAACAGACCTGCAGGTATGCACTAATAAAGGCCGTATTGAATAAATAACGCCTTCATAAAGAAAATAAATAAAGTCTCATGCAAATGATTGTGCCTCCTGGTCAAATGACATTTAACACAGAGGCACAGTTCTGTCTGCTCTCAAGCATAATTGCTGTTTATTTGCTTCATGTAACAGATTGCAAAAAGAAAAATGGTGAAATATGATGGTGCAAAAGTATTGGCACATGATTTTTAATGAATGTTATGTTTTGTTTGTTTTGGTCCAGTCTGTAGAATTTTGTACTGAAAGTGTGTCTAAAATGCTCAGAAAACTGTGTATAGAGGATTTGTAGAGATTTGAATTACCTCTAATTTAATATTTGCAATAATTTCTATATTTTGTTGTTGTTTTGTCTTTTTTTTTGGCACAGTATAATTCCCCACTGCTTCAGTGTAGGTTTGTTCAGCGTTCTGTTTGATTGGGTCACTGAGTTCCTCTCGTGCTGTGAGTGCTGGGCCGTGAGTCCACTTCTGTTGTGAAATGTAATCCTCACTGCAGTGCGGTTCTTTGTTTGGCCGACTGCACTAATCAACACAGCAACATAAGTCTCAGACCACTTACCCGCAGACACACACTCTGTTTGGCTGTAATTATGACCGAACACAGTGTTTATCGGCGCGCAGAGCGGCTGTGAGGCTCACGCTAACGTCCCGTCAGTTGACGCCGGGCTTCTTATCCCGTCTGTACAGATTAAACCGACTGCAAAATAAAAATCCAGCGCAGGAAAGAAGGCCATCGGCCAGCGTCTGACTGGCTGTTCCGTTTATCTTTTTCCCCGCCATTAAGAACGAACAACAAATTGACTAATTCTAATCAAATTAGCCTAATTGTTCGCTCAATCTGAGCGCCGCTGTTTATGTTTATTTTGCAATTATTTCATCTGCAGCGGATTTGAACTTTATCTCTTCCCATTAGTTGTGAATTAGAGAAGCTTTTGAAATTGAAAAAAAAAAAAATGAGTGCATAAGTAAATAATCAAATCATGTGCTCGTTTATTGTAAACACACACACACACACAGACACACACAGACACACACACTTACACACGCTGGGGGTAAAGTCAGTCTTTATTATCGCTTAAGTCATTTAAGTGCCATTTCTTAATTCGCTTCTTAATTCAAATCTGTCATAATTGATATCGACTGAACATTTTCTCTAATCCTGACAACCCTTCATATAGCTCATCTCACTGGCCACTTTATTAGAAACGCCTACACTTGTGCTTCCTCATTGGCCACTTTATTAGAAACCCCTACACTTGTGCTTCCACTCACTGGCCACTTTATTAGAAACCCCTACCTTGTGCTTCCACTCACTGGCCACTTTATTAGAAACACCTACCTTGTGCTTCCACTCAGTGGCCACTTTATTAGAAACGTCGACTCTTGTGCTTCGACTCTCTGGCCACTTTATTAGAAACACCTACCCCTGTGCTTCCTCACTGGCCACTTTATTAGAAACCCCTACACTTGTGCTTCCACTCACTGGACACTTTATTAGAAACGTCTACCCTTGTGCTTCCATTCACTGAAATTGGCATTATTGGAAACCCCTACAGGACTTAAAGCCAGTCTTCTCTCTAGCTGAAGATACCTTCAGGTCTGGAGGGGAGCTGTTTTGGTGCAGTGTGAAGAAATAACAGCGTAATAAGCAGGTGGTCATAATGTTTTGGTAGAGATGGGCTCACACAGACATTTCGCTTATCCCTCCGTGATGATAAACTTTTTTAGCACTCTTTTACCCTCACCATCCGTCTCCGCTGTCGACCCTCCAGCCAGGCCAGCTCGTCCTGCACTGACGCTCAGTTCAACTGAGTAGTAAACGTGTGTCCCCTGCAGGCGTGGTCAGCGCTGAGGCCTGCAGGCCTTTAGCTGTGGATCACTGGATGTTTAGCACAGGCGAGGTTCTCTTCTATGCCCTGCAGGAGCGGAGCTGTGTGATGGAGGGCAAAACATGAATCAGTTCAGTGTCTGGAGGTGGAAATGAGCCCCTCGACACGATATTATCTCAGTTATTGAGCTACAGGGTGAAAGATTTGGTGTTTTCACTTTAATAACAGAGTTTATTGATCTTCTAATCTTAGTAAGAGAAGTATAATCAGAGGAGTTTCTTCTGTCAGCTTATTATTTAATGTGCAATTAAATCTGAATATGATACAGCTCTATTACACTAATAAAATTACACTGCTCCAGCATTTAGAGCGTTATTAATATTCACCCTAATGAGAGACTGTAGCTCCGCCTCCTCAGTGTATATCACAATACCTACATTTAGAGTGTTATTAATATTCACCCTAATGAGAGACTGTAGCTCCTCCTCCTCAGTGTATATCACAGTACCTACATTTAGAGCGTTATTAATATTCACCCTAATGAGAGACTGTAGCTCCTCCTCCTCAGTGTATATCACAATACCTACATTTAGAGCGTTATTAATATTCACCCTAATGAGAGACTGTAGCTCCGCCTCCTCAGTGTATATCACAATACCTACATTTAGAGTGTTATTAATATTCACCCTAATGAGAGACTGTAGCTCCTCCTCCTCAGTGTATATCACAGTACCTACATTTAGAGCGTTATTAATATTCACCCTAATGAGAGACTGTAGCTCCTCCTCCTCAGTGTATATCACAGTACCTACATTTAGAGCGTTATTAATATTCACCCTAATGAGAGACTGTAGCTCCGCCTCCTCAGTGTATATCACAATACCTACATTTAGAGTTATTAATATTCACCCTAATGAGAGACTGTAGCTCCTCCTCCTCAGTGTATATCACAGTACCTACATTTAGAGAGTCAGTAATGTTAGGGTAGGTGTAGGTGCTGTTGGTGAGTGAGCTGTGATGTATATAAGCCACTGCAAATGTTCCCTGGGTTCTGCAGCTCTGCTGGGTCTTCATATCTCATAACTCTGAGCCTAAAATGCTCTGATTTGCTCTGACACTGAGCCCCGGGACTTTTCTCCTCTCCATCACTCTCCTTCCTCCTCTTCCATCTACATCTTCTCCCTCACTTATTCCTCTCCTCACCATCCCTCATCGCTCCTGCTGCAGGCGTGTGGGCGTTTATGAAATAATGCATCACGTTTATTTGTGTCGTTTCTTATGTGTTTGGAAAGCTGCACCATTTATCCAGCTGTGTGCTAATGAGATTCCTGTACAACACTGCTGAGTCTCATTACCGCCAGAGATCCCTCCACTTTCAGCCCTGCATATCTGTCTGAGGGGGCAGCGAGCGGGTCTGCGGGACAAGTGTTTCCAATAAAGTGGCAACACAATGTGGGTGTTTCTAATAAAGTGGCAACACAATGTAGGTGTTTCTAATAAAGTGTCCAGTTAGTGCAAGCACAGTGTAGGTGTTTCCAATAAAGTGGCCAGGGATTGTAAGCTCAGTGTAGGTGTTTCTAATAAAGTGGCAACACAATGTAGGTGTTTCCAATAAAGTGGCCAGGGATTGTAAGCTCAGTGTAGGTGTTTCTAATAAAGTGGCAATACAATGTAGGTGTTTCTAATAAAGTGGCCAGGGATTGTAAGCTCAGTGTAGGTGTTTCTAATAAAGTGGCAACACAATGTAGGTGTTTCTAATAAAGTGTCCAGTTAGTGCAAGCACAGTGTAGGTGTTTCCAATAAAGTGGCCAGGGACTGTAAGCTCAGTGTAGGTGTTTCTAATAAAGTGTCCAGTTAGTGCAAGCACAGTGTAGGTGTTTCCAATAAAGTGGCCAGGGACTGTAAGCTCAGTGTAGGTGTTTCTAATAAAGTGTCCAGTTAGTGGAAGCACAATGAAGGTGTTTCTAATAAAGTGGCCAGGGGCAAACAGTGAGTTTGAACTGTACTGTAGAAAGTTGGGGAAAGTGTAAATGGCTGAAGGCTGGAGAAAAGAGGAGTTTAGGAGAGCACAGTGGCTGAGAATGAGAAGGACTGCAGAATGTTGAAGTGTGGACTCTGGGATTCAGCCTGAGCTCAGAATACGCTAATCCTGTTGGTCAGGATTTTCCTTCCGGAATCCGTTTAGACTTTTCTTCATCTGCAGAGCTAAATGAACATCTGCACAACGTGTGGAGTGTGAGCTACAGTCTGGAGAGAATTACTGACACACTCTAAATGTAGGTATTGTGATATACGCTGAAGAGGCGGAGCTACAGTCTCTCATTAGGGTGAATATTAATAACGCTCTAAATGTAGGTATTGTGATATACACTGAGGAGGAGGAGCTACAGTCTCTCATTAGGGTGAATATTAATAACGCTCTAAATGTAGGTAGTGTGATATACACTGAGGAGGCGGAGCTACAGTCTCTCATTAGGGTGAATATTAATAACACTCTAAATGTAGGTATTGTGATATACGCTGAGGAGGCGGAGCTACAGTCTCTCATTAGGGTGAATAATAATGAATAACGCTCTAAATGTAGGCATTGTGATATACACTGAGGAGGCGGAGCTACAGTCTCTCATTAGGGTGAATATTAATAACGCTCTAAATGTAGGTATTGTGATATACACTGAGGAGGCGGAGCTACAGTCTCTCATTAGGGTGAATATTAATAAGGCTCTAAATGTAGGTATTGTGATATACACTGAGGAGGCGGGGCTACAGTCTCTCATTAGGGTGAATATTAATAACGCTCTAAATGTAGGTATTGTGATATACACTGAGGAGGAGGAGCTACAGTCTCTCATTAGGGTGAATATTAATAACGCTCTAAATGTAGGTATTGTGATATACACTGAGGAGGCGGAGCTACAGTCTCTCATTAGGGTGAATATTAATAACGCTCTAAATGTAGATATTGTGATATACACTGAGGAGGCGGAGCTACAGTCTCTCATTAGGGTGAATATTAATAACGCTCTAAATGTAGGTATTGTGATATACACTGAGGAGGCGGAGCTACAGTCTCTCATTAGGGTGAATATTAATAACACTTTAAATGTAGGTATTGTGATATACACTGAGGAGGCGGAGCTACAGTCTCTCATTAGGGTGAATATTAATAAGGCTCTAAATGTAGGTATTGTGATATACACTGAGGAGGCGGAGCTACAGTCTCTCATTAGGGTGAATATTAATAAGGCTCTAAATGTAGGTATTGTGATATACACTGAGGAGGCGGAGCTACAGTCTCTCATTAGGGTGAATAATAATTAATAACGCTCTAAATGTAGGTATTGTGATATACACTGTACGCTGGTCTAAAGTCTAAAGCATGGTTTTAGTGGTGGAGGGATACATGCTGGGTGTCCTGCAGCACTAAATAGTTCCCCAAGAACAGGATAAAGGGCTAAACAGAGGTTGGAAATTGGTCGTGGAAAAATGAATGGCCTGTTTTTGGTTTGTAAACATCACAAGTGGACCTCAGGGAGAAAATAAAGTGTGGGGGAAATGTCGGATGTGTGGCCGTTAAAGTTGAGAGAAGTAGTGCCGGACGCTTATTTGATTTCTTAAGCCGTTTTTTGTGAAGACGTTCTGGAACTCCTAGTGTAAACATAATGGGTTCTACTGGAGGTTTGCTCATTCAGGGCCTTTGGGTAATTACCCACCATGCCCCACAGCAGCGTCTGAGGGACTGAGCGCGAGAGAGGAAGCGAGAGAGGGATTGAGAGAGGCATTAAAATACAGATAGCATCTCTCAAATGAAATGCTTTAGTTTAATGTTTGCGCGGAGGGAGAATAACAGAATGTGTTGTTTTTCTGGGCTCTGGTATGGGATTCACGGCCGGTTCGGAGTGGTAATGTTTCTGCAAAGCGCATCATCTTAATGTTGTAGCTGCTGTGAGCTTATTGACAACGAGAAACATAGAAAACAATCTATTTTTTATTGCATGCGCACCAGAATTGCCCTCTTTATAAAGGCCTTCAGCTTATCTGTGTGTGTTCCTGTGCTTATCTGTGTATGTATTCATATTTTTGCGGGGACTAAAGGTCAGATTTGTAAAATGTTCCAGTGGCAATATTCTCAAAATTTTCAAAGTTGGGAAATTTATCTTGTGAATTAACAGGAATTATTGGGAATATTCAAAGCTAAAGGTGAGAAACTTAAATATAGCTGGTATAAATATACAGAAGCATAATATTGGCTAAAATAATTAGATTTGACACCAAAACAGTTGAATAGCAAAGCTGCTCCTTAATCCCAGTCACATGACACCTTACACACTGCACAGGGCTATTGAGACCACACCCCCCTGCATGCACTGTCCATTCCTCCATCACATGTACAGCACATGTCCAGATGATTTCTAGAAACCTGACACTCACCACTAGCTTGTGGGAAAATACACGTTTATGTGATTTGATATTAATAATGAATAATTAATAAGGATTAATAAGGAACAAATTATCAGTTGACAAATAAACTGTACATTGATGACAGTGTATTATATAATTCCTTTAAATGATCCAATATTTCCTATTAATTCCAATAAAATCCCAGAATTTCCCGAGCTGAAGTTCCCATGGAAAGATATCGGTAATTTACTGATTTTACAAAATACCAGTATATTTATATGTGACCTCAGGAACAGCCAATCAAAATCCATATGTTAATCAACTCATGTTAATGTTAATGAGCAGTGATCAGCTGAAAAGTCTCAGAATCAGAATCAGCAACCACCTGGAGCACCTTAGCAGCCACCTGAAACGCCTTTACATGCACCCTAGCAACCACCACGCAATAACTTAGCAACCACCTGGAGCACCTTAGCAGCCACCTGAAACGCCTTTACATCCACCCTAGCAACCACCACGCAATAACTTAGCAACCACCTGGAGCACCTTAGCAGCCACCTGAAACGCCTTTACATCCACCCTAGCAACCACCACGCAATAACTTAGCAACCACCTGGAGCACCTTAGCAGCCACATGAAATGCCTTTAAACCCAACCTAGCAACCACCACGCAATAACTTAGCAACCGCCTGGAGCACCTTAACAGCCACCTGAAACGCCTTTACATCCACCCTAGCAACCACCACGCAATAACTTAGCAACCACCTAGAGCACCTTAGCAGCCACCTGAAACGCCTTTACATCCACCCTAGCAACCACCACGCAATAACTCAGCACAGATCAGCATCATGACCCTATTGGCTCAATGCTGCCTAATGCCAGGCGTGGGCTAGAGGGTATAAAGCCCCCCAGCATTGAGGAGCTGTGGAGCAGTGGATTGATGGTGGTGCTCCATCCAATACTTGATGATCATCCAACATCCTGACCTCATTAACGAGCGCTTTTTTTTGCTGAATGCAATCAAATCCTTACAGCAATGCTCCTCCAAAGTCTGCTGTTATATCATTGATTCCTGAGTCAGGAAGAAGAGTCAGGAGACTGGAGATGTAGGGAGAGGTTTATCCTGCGGTTGGTCGGTGTCAGCGTCTCATCTCAGCCTGAGGACACCAGGTTGTACCCAGATCAGTATAGGCAGTTTCCACCCCGTGTAAACAGGGGTGAGTATTTATAAACAGTTGGTCATCTTTCTGACCCCCTTAAAGCACTCCTGTAGCCCTCTTTCACCTGCAGGTCAGGATAACAACTTGACCTGGCACCGGAATATCTCCCTGACCAACTCAAACTGAGAACAAACCGCATACGCTGAAGGCTGAACTGCCACTACATACAATGAATAGAGAGTAGAATAGAATAGAGACAGTTACTCCAACAGAAGCAGGATCAACTCTTCTTAACGAAACAATGAATGTAGGTGTCCCAATACTTTTGTCCATTCGGTGTGTGTGTGTATGCGCACATATGTACAGTATGTGTGTGCACGTCCAGCTCGTTTGTCATGCTTGCAGCTGTCAGCCAGTCACTTCGGCATGTCCAGGTGCGTCCGTGGGGACGGAATTCTTGGAGAAAGCAACGGTTGCCAGGGACGACGCAAAGCTGACAGAAGGTCCGGCTTGGCTCGCATAAAGCAGCTTTGGCACGGACCCTCGACCAGTTTTGTCAGACATCCAGTGGACATCAAACTCAATCCATCCATCCATCTCTCTCTCTCTCTCTCTCTCTCTCTCTCTCTCACTCTCTCTCTCTCTGGTCGTGCTGTACTACAGTAGAGTAGGGTTGTGTACTCTGTGTGTTCAGAGCTTCAGTGGACGGCGCTGGGTGTTATTAGACTCCTTTCACCGTGTGTCACTGCTTTCCCGTTCTGTGATTAGTGGACACTGAATAATTTAATTAGTAGGTACTGAATAATTCATAGTAGTCACTGAATCAATTATAGTAGATACTGAATCATTTGTAGCAAATACGTAATAATTTATAGTGGATAATGAATCATTTATAGTGTGTACCAAATTATTCATAGTAGATACTGAATCATTTAGAGTACATTTAGAGAAACTGATTTATTTATAGTACATACTGAAGTTTTAGTAGATTGAATCACATATAATAGGTACTGAATCATTTATAGCAGAGACTCAATCATACATAGTTGATACAGAATCATTCATAGTAGAAACTTAATAAGTTTTAGTAGATGCAGAATAATTCATAGTTCGTAGTAGATACTGAACCATTCGTAGTAAAAACTGAAAAGACCATGGTAGATAGTGAATCATTCATACTTGATGCTGAATCAATTATTGAAACACACTGAAATGGTCATAATGGATACTGGATCATTTATAGTGCATACTGAATCATAGTAGATACTGACTCAGTCATTCCAAGCAGATGCAGAATCATTGATAATAGAAACTGAATCATTCTTAGTAGATAGTTGATAGTCTACTAAGTTCATAGTACCTACTGAATCATTAGAAAAAAAGTGGCAGATACTGAAATATTCATAAGTTATGCTGTTAAAATGACTCTAATACAGAAGTGTGTTGTTAATGAACTCATCGTGGTTGACCGTGGGGAGTAAGCGGGTCAGTACTGGAGCAGGTTCAGATGTTGCAGTTTGGCTTCAGTCCTCAGAAAGTCTCAGAGGAGATGCTCGACAGTAATGATTCATGTGGACAAACTGACGGATATTAAAGTAATAACTGAACCACCTGCCCTCCCCTTGTCCCTGGCTCACCCTCAGCCGGCCAACCGAAAGAGTCAGCCATGATGAGTTCATTAACATCACACTTCTGTAGTAAAATGATTCAGCATATTACATGAATGATTCAGAATCTACTATGAATGATTCAATAGCTACTATTAATAATTCAGGATCTACTGTTAGTGATTCAGTATCTACTATAAATGATTCAGTATGTAGTGTAAATGATTCAGCATCTTGTATGAATGATTTAGATACTACAAATGTTTCTGTATCTACTACTGATTCAGTATGTAGTGTAATGCAGTGTGATGCAGGGCATCTTGTATGAATGATTTAGTATCGAATATGGGATGATTCAGCATCTTTTTTACGAATGGTTCAGAATCTACCATTAATAATTCAGTATCTACTATGAATGATTCAGCATATTATATAAATGCTTCAGTTTTTAGTGTACTTGATTCAGAATCTGCTATGAGTGATTCAGTATATACCACAAATGATCGAGTATTTAGTGTAAATGATTCAGCATATTATACGAATGATTCAGTATCTATTATAAATTTCGCTCACTTGTTCCCTTTTTGTCAATTCTTTCTCTCTTCTCATCTAAAGCTCTCTCTCTCTCTCTCTGTGCTGTAGGCCTGTGGGCGAGAGACAGTTTTGTCATTTCATTCTGCTTTCAGAACATTACCATTCTGCTTCAATCACATTCAGACCTGCACACGTTCTACTACACACGTCCTACACACTCGCACAGCCTCTGACAGCTTCCAGACCGAAAGACCCAGAACAAAGAGAGAGAGAGAGAGACAGAGAGAGAGAGAGATACAGAGAGTAAAGAGAGAGAGAGAGAGGTAGAGAGAGAGAGAGAGAGAGAGAGAGACAGAGAGATACAGAGAGTAAAGAGAGAGAGAGAGACAGAGAGAGAGAAAGAGAAAGATACAGAGAGTAAAGAGAGAGAGAGAGAGAGAGAGAGAGAGACAGAGAGTAAAGAGAGAGAGAGAGAGAGAGAGTAAAGAGAGATACAGAGAGTAAAGAGAGAGAGAGAGATACAGAGAGTAAAGAGAGAGCGAAATACAGAGAATAAAGAGAGAGAGATACAGAGAGTAAAGAGAGAGAGAGATACAGAGAGTAAAGAGAGAGAGAGAGATACAAAGAGTAAAGAGAGAGAGAGAGAGATACAGAGAGTAAAGAGAGAGAGAGTAAAGAGAGATAGAGAGAGGTAGAGAGTAAAGAGAGAGAGAGTAAAGAGACAGAGAGAGATACAGAGAGTAAAGAGAGAGAGAGAGAGAGAGAGAGGTAGAGAGTAAAGAGAGAGAGATACAGAGAGTGAAGAGAGAGAGAGAGGTAGAGAGTAAAGAGAGAGAGAGGTAGAGAGTAAAGAGAGAGATACAGAGAGTAAAGAGAGATACAGAGAGTAAAGAGAGAGAGAGGTAGAGAGTAAAGAGAGAGAGAGATACAGAGAGTAAAGAGAGAGAGAGGTAGAGAGTAAAGAGAGAGAGAGTAGAGAGAGAGAGAGGTAGAGAGTAAAGAGAGAGAAATACAGAGAGTAAAGAGAGAGAGAGTAAAGAGAGAGAGAGGTAGAGAGTAAAGAGAGAGAGAGATACAGAGAGTAAAGAGAGAGATACAGAGAGTAAAGAGATACAGAGAGTAAAGAGAGAGAGAGGTAGAGAGTAAAGAGAGAGAGAGTAGAGAGAGTAAAGAGAGAGAGATACAGAGAGTAAAGAGAGAGATACAGAGAGTAAAGAGATACAGAGAGTAAAGAGAGAGAGAGGTAGAGAGTAAAGAGAGAGAGAGATACAGAGAGTAAAGAGATACAGAGAGTAAAGAGATACAGAGAGTAAAGAGAGAGAGAGAGTAAAGAGAGAGAGAGAGTAAAGAGAGAGAGAGGTAGAGAGTAAAGAGAGAGAGAGATACAGAGAGTAAAGAGATACAGAGAGTAAAGAGATACAGAGAGTAAAGAGAGAGAGAGGTAGAGAGTAAAGAGAGAGAGAGATACAGAGAGTAAAGAGAGAGAGATACAGAGAGTAAAGAGAGAGATACAGAGAGTAAAGAGAGATAGAGAGTAAAGAGAGAGAGAGGTAGAGAGTAAAGAGAGAGAGAGGTAGAGAGATACAGAGAGTAAAGAGAGAGAGATACAGAGAGTAAAGAGAGAGATACAGAGAGTAAAGAGAGAGAGAGAGATACAGAGAGTAAAGAGAGAGATACAGAGAGTAAAGAGAGATAGAGAGTAAAGAGAGAGAGAGGTAGAGAGTAAAGAGAGAGAGAGGTAGAGAGATACAGAGAGTAAAGAGAGAGAGATACAGAGAGTAAAGAGAGAGATACAGAGAGTAAAGAGAGAGAGAGAGATACAGAGAGTAAAGAGAGATAGAGAGTAAAGAGAGAGAGACAGAGAGTAAAGAGAGATAGAGAGTAAAGAGAGAGATACAGAGAGTAAAGAGAGAGAGAGAGACAGAGAGTAAAGAGAGATAGAGAGTAAAGAGAGAGATACAGAGAGTAAAGAGAGAGAGAGAGACAGAGAGTAAAGAGAGATAGAGAGTAAAGAGAGAGATACAGAGAGTAAAGAGAGAGAGAGAGATACAGAGAGTAAAGAGAGAGAGAGAGACAGAGAGTAAAGAGAGATAGAGAGTAAAGAGAGAGATACAGAGAGTAAAGAGAGAGAGAGAGATACAGAGAGTAAAGAGAGAGAGAGAGACAGAGAGTAAAGAGAGATAGAGAGTAAAGAGAGAGATACAGAGAGTAAAGAGAGATAGAGAGTAAAGAGAGAGAGAGATACAGAGAGTAAAGAGAGAGAGAGAGAGAGTAAAGAGAGAGAGAGAGATACAGAGAGTAAAGAGAGAGAGAGAGTAACAGGCAGTGTCCTGTGACCCGAGGATCACTGGTTCTAATCCCAGGTCATCCTGCCTGCCATCAGCAGCCGGAGCCTGAGGGAGCACAACAGGCCTTGCTCTCTCGGGTGGGTAGGGTGCAGATGTGATAATAATGATTAAAGATTCAGTCCCATCAACCACAGCTGTATAAACCCCACCCTCTAGTCCTGCAGTCTGTCTTTCCTCCACACATCAGTGAAAGAACGGGAGGTTCTGAAGAGCTCACTGAACTCCAGCGTGGTTCTGTATGTAATAGGAGACACCGCTGCACCAACTACAACAAGTCAGCTGGTGAAATCTCCTCCCTCCTAGATCTTCCTCCATCAGCTGTGAGTGGTGTTATTATTGAACAGTGGAAGAGTTTAGGAGGAACAGCTCACAGAGAGCAGCTCAGCCACCGAGTGTCTGTCAGACCACGTAAAGTTACAGAGCGGGGTCAGGGCCGAGTGCTGAGCTCAGAGCAGAGTGCAGAAAAGCCTCCAACTGACTCAGTAACTGCAGCAGAGCTCCAGACCTGCTCTGGCACAGAAACTGAGCACCAGGAGCTTCATGGTATGGGGGGCTAATGCTATGGGGGTTCCAGTGAAGAGAGGAGAGGTGAAAAGTTTAGAGATAGACAGATTGGGAAAGCAGGGATGAGAGAGAGAGAGAGAGAGAGAGAGAACGAGTTGTTGAGCCAGCGGCTGCTGAGGCATCACACCGGGAGGGCTCCTCTGCGACTGTGACCCCCATGGACCACCAGAGGGATGGTAGGTCCTGATACTGGACCGTACCCGGGGAGATCCCCATGGCAGCAGTCGTGACTCGTGGCTCTCCCCGGCTACGCTGCTGCATCGTGACCTCCTGTCTGTCCTGTCGGGCCCCTGGCGGTCCACAGGGGATGGGGGGTCTATAATGCTCTCTCTCCCTCCCTCCCTTCCTCTCTCTCTCTCTGTATCTGTATGTGTGTGTGTGTGTGTGTGTGTGTGTGTGTGTGTGTGTGAGGCTGTTGGGTTTACAGTACAGAAAGTGTGTACCTTAAGCACTGAGATGTGCGTGTGTGTGTGAGTGTTTGACGTGTCTGGTTTGAGCCAGAGTGCGGTGCTGTGTGTGTGTGTGTGTGTGTGTGTGTGTTTGAGTTGAGGCGGTGGCGTTGATCAAAGGAAACACACATCACACGGCAGCGCTAACAAACCACTTCTGACTGCTAACACACACTCACCGCGCAGACTGCACCAGCGTGTGTTCGACTAGCTGTCAACTCATCTGCCTTTCCCTACATGTGTTTGCGTGTGTGTTTGTGTGTGTGTGTGTGTGTGTGTGTGTGTGTGTGTGTACATGTGCGTGTTAGACAAACTAGTTACAAGAGGTGCTGACGTCAGTTGACGAAATCAATTACTCTCTGACAGCATTGATTATTATCATGAAGCGATCTGCACCGTTTGGACAAAAGTATTGGGACACCTGCTCGCCCACTGTTTCTTCTGAAAGCAGGGTACTAAAAAGAGGACCTACTGCAAACTCTGGTGCCAAATACCACAGGACAGCTTTAGAGGTCCTGTGGTATTCTTGTCTTGAATGGTGAGCTCTATTTTGGTGGATCTACACAAGGTACACAGTATGGACAAAAGTATTGGGACACTTACTCATTGTTTCTTCTGAATTCAAGGATATTAAAAAGAGTTTACTCTGCTTCTGTTGGAGTGACTGTCTCTACTGTCCAGAGAAGAAGACTCTCTACTAGATTTTGGAGGAGGAGCATTGCTGTGAGGATTTGATTGCATTCAGCAACAAGAGCACCACCATCATTCCAGAGAACACAGTTCTTCCACTGCTCCACAGCTTCTCAATGCTGGGGGTCTTTATAATACCCCTCTACTAACCCACGCCTGGCATTATTAGGCAGCTTGGAGCCAATAGGGTCATGATGTTGATTGATTAATCTGCTCCAGAGAGTCCTATTCTATAGGCAGTACTTCTTCTCTACAGGGATTAGACAAGCTGTGTGTGTGCATTTGCACATCTGTGTCAGCAATGTTGGTTGATAGAAAGTGTCCACAAACTTTAGGCCATGCAGTGTTTGTGGTTTGCTGGGCTTCCTGTCTCTCTCCTTCTCACCACGCTATGCAGTGATTCGTGCCTAATTGGGAAGACGCTAGCCGAGTGTTTAGCGTACAGTGTGTGTTTGAAAGAGAGAGAGGGAGGAGTGATGGTCCCTGAGCAGCTCTCTCGCTCTTATACCTGCTCAGTATAAACAGCCTGAATTGCAAACCTTTCACGCTCTGCGGCTGCTTCTCAATTTCCACCGCTGAGAGCGTACTTGCCCGAAACCGACGCAGAGTGTGTGTGTGTGTTGGGAGAGTGCTAGCTAGCGCAGGGATTGGGATACGCCTCTCATTTCCGTAACAGCCTCATAACCGTGCTGGCGGTGCGGCTCAGTGCACGAAATCAATCACGCATAATAATTCACTGCATGCAAATGAGGGGAAGTCTCATGCCGACACGCGAGGCTAGTTAAAAAGTTAAAAACGGCCGAAGGCCCGGAGGCTCTTCCTGCCGCGGAACGTTCCGGATGTGGGAAGACGTTTTGTTAGCCTAATTGGCAGAATCCCGGAGACGGACTGATGAATGTTTAGAAGCACGGCGGCTTCATTGCTGCTAATATCCGATTAGGACCCCCCCACCCCCCATTCCAGCCTTCTAATGAACGCATTCAACTACTTTAAGCTGCACACATTGCTGACACAGATGTGCAAATGCACACACACAGCTTGTCTAGTCCTGTCCTAGTCCTGGTCTAGTGGGCTATAGGTATGATAAAGCCCCCCAGCATTCAGGAGCTGTGGAGCAGTGGAAGAACTGTGTTCTCTGGAATGATGGTGGTGGTGGAGCTCCATCCAGTATTTGGGATTGGGGT